>NC_052170.1:21591397-21773052 GCF_902713615.1 Scyliorhinus canicula | reverse complement strand
ATTCCTCCTCATCTCTGTTTTAAGGGATCGTTCTTCCCTTCAGTCTGAGGCTGTGGCCTCAGGTTCTAGTTTTTCCTACATCTGGAAACGTCCTCTCCACCTCCCCCTCTGGACCTTTTCCAAGGCCAGCACATCCTTCCTTAGATACGGGGCCCAAAACTGCTCACAATACTCCAAATGGGGTCTGACCAGAGCTTTCTACAGGCGCTGAAGTGCATCCCTGCTCTTGTATTCTAGCCCTCTCGACATGTGCTCTCTTCCATCACTGTGTGGGCAGTAGTGTTCTCTAAAGTCCCACTGTAACCCTTCAAGTGTCAGACTCTCATATTACAAATAAAAACACTTCTGCTTGTGCTTTAGGCGATCTTTTATACCTCTGAAGATTCAATTTGCTTAAACCAGGCCTTGTTCGCAGCTCACAATAGCCAGATTCTGCTGCATTTTGATTCGAGAGGGTTCTTTGAGTGAACACTTATTGTCCCAGGAGCCCAGGCCACAAGTTGGCACAGTTTCAAGGTTTTATATGTCAAAAAATATTGACGTTTCAATGAAGCAGGGCAGCACGGTAGCATTGTGGATAGCACAAATGCTTCACAGCTCCAGGGTCCCAGGTTCGATTCCGGCTTGGGTCACTGTCTGTGCAGAGTCTGCACATCCTCCTCGTGTGTGCGTGGGTTTCCTCCGGGTGCTCCGGTTTCCTCCCACAGTCCAAAGATGTGCAGGTTAGGTGGATTGGCCGTGATAAATTGCCCTTAGTGTCCAAAATTGCCCTTAGTGTTGGGTGGGGTTACTGGGTTATGGGGATGGGGTGGAGGTGTTTACCTTGGGTAGGGTGCTCTTTCCAAGAGCCGGTGCAGACTCGATGGGCCGAATGGCCTCCTTCTGCACTCTAAATTCTTATGATAAGCCAACACGAGTAATCGACCCCCAGGGAAACTATCATACAGTCCAGTTAAGATTTTAAATCTGTTAATTCAGAGGTGGAGGACTGGACGCTGTAATATCCCGCCTGGGGCCTATGGGTAGGAATGATGATCTTCCCTGTGACCCTTGCGGAATACGAGCTTCCCAATTCGGGATGGGGGATCTCTATTGACCTCTGAATAAAAGGTCGGCCTGCAAGGCACCAACCAGAGAAGAATCTGGTAGATTATGCTGGAAATAAAAAGTTTATTTTTTTATTTTTCCTCGATGTATCCTTATTAAAGACACTTTTATTAAAAATGTCCACTTTTGCTGACGAATGCATTTTTAGTCATCTGGATAAAACAGCACCAGGTTGCTACTCAACCACATTGAGGAATACGGTTACCATTAACTAGAAACTGAACTGGACAAGCCATATAAATACTGCGGCTACCAGAGCAGGTCAGAGGCTGGGAATCCTGTGGAGAGTAACTCACCTCCTGACCCTCCCAAAGCCTGTCCACCATCGACACGGCACAAGTCAGGAGTGTGATGGAATACTCTCCACTTGCCTGGATGAGCGCAGCCCCAACAACACTCAAGAAGCTCGACACCATCCAGGATAAAGCAGCCCCGCTTGATTGGCATCTCATCCACAAACACCCTCCACCACTGGCTCACAGTGGCAGCCGTGTGTACCGTCTACAGGATGCACTGGAGGAACCCACCAAGGCTCCTACGGCAACGCCTTTCAAACCCTCAACCTCTACCAACTAGAAGCACGAGGGCAGCAGGCACATGGGGTACACACCACCTGGAGGTTCCCTCCTAGCCACTCACCAACTTGAATTGAAAATATATCACCGTTTCTTTACTGTTACCGGTTCACAATTCTTAAACCACCCTCCCTAACAGCACTGTGGCTGTCTCTGTAAAGTCTCTTGATGTGTTTGGTGCTTTTGGAGAGAGGACAGAAAAGGTTCACCAGGATGTTGCCTGGTATGGAGGGTATTAGCTATGAGGAGAGATTGAATAAACTGGGATTGTTCTCCCGAGAGAGACGGAGGCTGATAGAAGTTTATAAAATTATGAGGGGTATAGATAGGGTGAAGACTTGGAGGCTTTTTCCCAGGGCGGAAATGACAATTATAAGGGGGCACAGGTTCAAGGTGAGGGGTGAAAGGTTGAGTGGAGATGTACGGGGGAAGTTTTTTAACACAGAGGGTGTTGGTGGCCTGGAATGCACGGCCAAGTGAGGTGGTTGAGGCAGATATGTTAGTGACCTTTAAGACTTTTCTGAAAAGACACATGAACAGACGGCGTATAGAAGGATGTGGACAGTTGGTCTAGATAGGACACATGATCGGTGCAGGCTTGGAGGGCCGAAGGGCCTGTTCCTGTGCCGTACTGCTCTTTGTTCTTTGTTCATGAATAAATCTTCTCTGTTTTGGATAGCTACAGGCCAGGCACTCGTGTGAGTCGGAAGGGAAGTTTGAGTTCTTTGTGGATGCTGGAGGACATTCCTAAAGCCCGATTTCAATTACTGACTCCTTGGTGAAGCAATGACTTCTGAAGCCTTAGTGCTCACCGAGGATTAGCTGAGAGACTTTCACCCTGAGCACACTGAGCCTCCAGTGGAGAATCCAGCCCCCCCTCCTCCCTCCTCCGGCAGCCTATACTGCTCTGCGTGGCCTCTGTTTATTCACCCACTCCATTCTCAAAGTCAATTTAAGGAAAGATGTAAGTGCATTGGAAGTAGTTCAGAGAAGGTTTACCAGACTAATCCCAGGAATGGGCGGCTTGTCTGATGAGGAAAGGTTGGGGAGGTTGGGTTTGTATCCACTAGAGTTGAGAAGATTAAGAGGAGACTTGATCAAAACCTTTATGATGCTGAGGGGTATTGACAGGGTGGATGTGGGGAGGATGTTTCCTCTTGTGGGAGAATCTAGAACTAGGGTCAGTGTTTAACAATAAGGGGTCGTCTGTTTAAGACGGAGATGAGGAGAATGTTTTCCTTCGGGGGGGGGAGGGCGGTGATACTCGGGAACTCTCTCCCTCAAAGGGCAGTGGAAGCAGAATCTTTGAATATTTTTAAGGCAGAGCGAGAGAGATTCTTGATGAACACGGGGGTGAAAGGTTATCAGGGGGTCAGAAGGAATGCGGGTTGAGGTTAAAATCAGATCAGCCAATGATCTCATTGAATGGGGGAGCAGGCTAGAGGGGCCGAGTGGCCTAGTCCTAATCCTAATTTGTCTGGAAGCAACATGGTCCCCAAACACCTCCATTTCCAGTGATGGATTGAACACCAATATTCATTACAAACCCACCAACTTCCACACTGACCTCGACGATAGCTCCTCACACCCGGCTCCCTGCAAGGACTCTATCCCATTATCCCAGTTTCTCCGCCTCCGTCACATCTGTTCTGACGATGTCACCTTCGCAAATGCCGTTTCTGACATTCCTGATTTTTTTTTTCCCCTCAACCGAAGTTTCCCTCCCACCGTGTTTGAGAGGGCGCTCAACCTGGTTTGAACCGTTCTGAGCACCTCTGCCCCCCCCCCCCGCCCCCCCCCCCCCCCCACCCCTCCACGTCTTCCCTTTCTATCCAGAACCATGATAGAACCGTAACC
Source organism: Scyliorhinus canicula (assembly GCF_902713615.1). Taxonomy (NCBI): domain Eukaryota; kingdom Metazoa; phylum Chordata; class Chondrichthyes; order Carcharhiniformes; family Scyliorhinidae; genus Scyliorhinus; species Scyliorhinus canicula. The sequence continues at coordinate 21,769,513 of NC_052170.1, read as the reverse complement.
TTTCACCCCCACCAGCCTCCGCCTTTAAAGAATCATCCTCCGCCAGTACCAGCAGCCCTATCACCATGCTACCACAAAACATATCTTCCCCTCACCCACCCCCCCTCCCCACCCACCACCACATCAGCGTTCTGCTCCCTCTGTGACATCCTCGTCTACTCCTCCATCACGCGCAATTCCCCATCGCCCTCCTACTCATGGCCTGTGAGCCCCCCCCCCCCCCCTCCAAGTCACTCGCCATCCTGACTCGGAAATACATCGGCCGTTCGTTCACTGTCATTGGGGCAAAATCCTGGAACTCCCTCCCTAACAGCACTGTGGGTGCACCTACACCTCAGGAACTGCAGCGGCTCGAGAAGGCGGCTCACCACCATCTTCACAAAGGCAATTAAGGATCGGCAATAAATACGGGGCCTAAATAATCGCCTCTATATATCCTGTACTGTCTAACCACCCTTAGTTACTCATTATTCCTGATATAATCACCCCATGGCATCTATTATTCTCTGTTCACCGCTGTCCCTCTGTGTCTAAGCAACACGTTGCTTCCCTTTTCCCCTGTCTAAGCACATGTTGTTCCTCAGTCTGTCTCCAAGTCCATGGTCGTCCTTTAAGGCCTGCGTGTCCTCACAAAAAGGGAACGTAATCCGGAATGTCATAAATAAGCCTGTCTGGGTAAAGTCCCAGCGTGGTCTCAGCGGCTGATAAGTTTATAAATGACTCTTCCATTGTCATGGCTAGCGACGTGACCTAAACCGCTTGGATTGCATTGTGGCAGTACTGCAGGCTCACTATTATTCTCAGTATTTTTAATTAATGGCTCTTTGGCGTTGACTGGACGTGCTTGCCCTTCACCATCAATGTTTAATCCATTTGGTCATCCAGGATGATTAAGTTTCACTGAGCTTGTTCGAGCAGTCACACAGGCCAGTGGAGCTGAGCGATGTCTGTGCTTGCAGATTGTAGATTAGGCAGCGTCGTGCATGGTGTCTGGCATACGCTACGGGAGCAGTGAGGATCAATCGAAAACTAAACCTTGGCCCAAACGTGCACCCGGTTTTTGCACCGGGCGACTACAATGGCTGGTTTAGCTCAGTGGGCTAGACAGCTGGGGCGGGATTCTCCCATCGGGCGGCTAAGTGCCGGCGCCGGGGTAAAAGCGGGAGTGTTTCTGCGGCCCACACTGGGTTGGCACAGCGCTGGGGCGGCCCACGCCGCTCCATCTGTGGATCCCGGTCTGCACCCGGTGACGCGGGTTCTGGAGGTCCTGCCGGCCCAGAGGACGTTAGAACGGCGCCGGTGGGACTCGGCTTTATGATGACGGCCGCTCGGCCGCATCCGGGCCAGAGAATTGGCGCGCCAGCCTGTGCCGGTGAGCTGTCGCATATCCCGACTGGCACCGTGCCGTCCACGCCGGAGAATCGCGTCCCGGCATCGGGGCTGCGTGGCGAGGTTCCCGCGGCCCGCCGGCGATTCTCCGATCCAGTGGGGGGGGGGGGTTAGAATTCCGCCCCTGGTTTGTGACGCAGAACAAGGCCAGCAGCGCGGGTTCAATTCCTGTACCAGCTGAGAATTCTGAATTCTCCCTCTGTGTACCCGAACAGGCGCCGGAATGGGGCGACTAGGGGCTTTTCACAGTAACCTCATTGCAGTGTCAATGTAAGCCGACTTGTGACAATAAAGATCATTTATTTATCAAGAAGTGCAATCCTTTTTTTTGGCTGTTCTCAGGATGTGGGCCAGAAAGAATGACATTCCGCTGCCCAATCTCTATCTGTCACTGGGCTAGTGATCCAGAATAATGCTCTGGGAACCCGGGTTCGAATCCACCGGGAGAGAAGGTGAAACTTGAATTCAGTAAAAATCTGGAATCAAAAGTCTAATGATGACCGTGAAACCTGTCGATTGTCGTAGAAAACCATCACTAATGTCCTTTAGGGAAGGAAATCTGCCGTCCTTACTGGGTCTGGCTTACATGTGACTCCAGACCCACGGCAATGTGACTGACGCTTAAATGCCCTCTCTGAAATGGCCCAGAAAGCCCTTCAAGGCAACAAATTCTGGCCACGTAATAAAACGAGAGCTAGGGGTGCGGAATTCTACGCCCCCCCCCCCCACGCCGGGTGGGAGAATCGCTGGGGCGCCGAGCGAGTTCCGCCACGCCGCCCCGGCCCCCACACGCGATTCTACCACCCCCCCCAAACCGGCAGCGGCGAGATTCACGGCTGGCCGCTGGGAGAATCGGCGCTCGCCGTTTGTAACGGGCGAGCGGCGATTCTCCGGCCCCGACGGGCCGAGCGGTCTGCCCTACACGACAGGTTCCCGCCGGCGCCGTCCACACCTGGTCATTGCCGGCGGGAACAGAGCGGGAACACTGGGGGGGGGGGCCTGTGGGAGGGGGAGGGGGGTTCTTGCACCGGGGGGGGGGGGGGGGGGGACTCAAAAGGGGTCTGGCCCTCGATCGGTGCCCACCGATGGGAGAATTGCGCCCAGGATTTGGGGCCATGTTATCTTTTCCATCGATTCCAAGGATTTTAAGAAAATTATTGTTTCGTGGGATGTGGGTAGATGCAACATTTATTACGCCACCCTAATTATCCTTGAACTGAGGCGTTCGTTGAATAGGGCAGTTACGAGTCAACCACAATCCTGTGGGTCTGGAGTCACATGTAGATCCAGACTCGGCCCTTTCCTTCTGCTAAAGTGGGCACGAGTGATTTGAACCCGTGTCCGCAGAGTGTGAGCCTGGGGCCTCTGGATTACCAGTCCAGGGACATCACCACTACACCACTGTCTTCAGGAAGTTACTTCAGGAAATACGTCGGAGCTTTTTCTGAATGGTGAGGAGCGAGAAACTGTGCATGGTTGAAGGGCCTGGCTATAGAAATGGCTAAAAGCTAGTGGACAGGTTCGAAACATAATCCAAGAAGTGAATGGGATGTTTGCCTTTGTGGGGACTTGCAAACTAAAGAGGTAAGGATTTGTCTGCAATTCTACACAGCTCCGATTCGCCCGAAGTGGGGTTACTCCATTCAGTGCTGGGTGCAGGCCTCAGCAAGGAGACTCGGGCCTTGGAGAAGGTCCTTGGGCAGCACGGTAGCATGGCGGTTAGCATAAATGCTTCACAGCTCCAGGGTCCCAGGTCCGATTCCCAGCTGGGTCACTGTCTGTGCGGAGTCTGCACGTCTTCCCCGTGTGTGCGTGGGTTTCCTCCGGGTGCTCCGGTTTCCTCCCACAGTCCAAAGATGTGCGGGTTAGGTGGATTGGCCATGCTAAATTGCCCGTAGTGTCCTAAAAAGTAAGGTTAGGGGGGGGGGGGGTTGTTGGGTTACGGGTATAGGGTGGATACGTGGGTTTGAGTGGGGTGATCATTGCTCGGCACAACATCGAGGGCTGAAGGGCCTGTTCTGTGCTGTACTGTTCTATGTTCTAAGGTGCAAACGATTCTGGGGCCTGTGGGATTAAATAACGAGGGCAGGTTGCATTTTGACTTTAATTCTCTGGAGCTGGAAGAATGATCTAGTTAAGGGGGCGGGATTCTCCGTCCCACCAGCCCTGTTTTCCGGCGCGCCCCCCCCCCCCGCCCCCCGGCCAATGAGGTTTCCCCTCGTGGCCGTACCACACCGTCGGGAAGCCCACGGGCGTGTGCGCTGCCGCCGAAGCGGATTTTCCCACCGACTGAGAATCCCGCAGAAGGTGTTTAAGTCTTTGAAGGGGTTTGATAGGGTCGAGAGAAAGAGAGAAACCAGCTTGAAATCTCTGGCAGTTGGGATTCTCTTCCCGCCGGCAGCACATTCCCCGCTCCGGAGCATCTCATTGGAATGGTGAAGGATGAGGGGCTACTTGATAGAGGTTTATAAGATGATCAGGGGAATAGATAGAGTAGACAGTCAGAGACTTTTTCCCCGGGTAGAACACACCATTACATGGGGACATAAATTTAAGGTGAATGGTGGAAGATATAGGGGGGATGTCAGAGGTAGGTTCTTTACCCAGAGTGTAGTGGAGGCATGGTACAACATCGTGGGCCGAAGGGCCTGTTCTGTGCTGTATTTTTCTATGTTCTACGTTCTATCGCACCCTATCCCATGGACGAGTCCAGGGAAAAGGGGGCATAATCTGAAAATTGGAGGCAACTTGTCCAAACCAGAGGAAATAGGGACAGGAGGAGGCCATTCAGCCCTTCGAGTCTGTCCCACCATTGAATAAGATCACAGCTGATTGAACACTCATTAAGTCCACTTTCCTTCCCTCCGTAACCCTTGACTCCCCCACTGACTAAAAATCTCCACAGCTCCCTGGGGTAAAGAATTCCAAAGGTTCGCCACTCTCTGAGAGAAGACATTTTTCCTCAGATCTCGGCTTAAATGAGCTCCCCCTTATTCTGCGACCGTGCCCTCTGGTCCCTACACTCTCTCGTGAGTGGAAACATCCCCCCCCCCAATATTTACCCTGTCAAGAAGTACTGCTTTGCACAAAACGGTAGTGAAATTCTGGAACTTTCTCCCCACAAAAGAGCTGATGAGGTTAGGGGTCAATTGAAAATTTTAAAAATGAGGGACGGATTTCTGTCAGGTTGGAGAAGGGATTTTGGGAAGGGGGTGAGTCAGTGGTTTTGTCTCAGGACGGGGAATCCAGGGTAACTCTCTGTCGACTGGGCCGTCCCTACCCGCTCTGGCCTACATGTGACTCCGGACCCAGAATGCCCTCTGAAATGGCACTCAGTTCAAGGACAATTAAGGATGGGCAATACATCCTGGCCCAGCCAGCGACGCCCACATCCCACAAACGGATATAAAAAAAAGCCGGGTAAATCAAGTTGAGTTATGATCCAATTTAATGTTGGAACATGCTGGAGGGCTGGCCGGGATCTTTCTGTTCCAAATCTCCTCCTGTGTTCTTCTAAAGGTTAGTCACTTCTGGATTGTAGGATAGCGAGCAGGGTAGAGGCAACTAAACAACACTGATGTGGCTCGTGCTGACATTGGGTGCCTGAATTGGGAAACCATGCTCTTTAACATTACCAAAACTTCACTGATAAGGTGGCACAGTGGCACAGCGGTTGGCACTGCTGCTTCATGGTGCCAGGGACCCGGGTTCGATTCCCACCTCGGGTGACCGTCTGTGTGGAGTTTGTACGTTCTTCCCGTGTCCGCGTGGGTTTCCTCCGGGTGCTCCGGTTTCCTCCCGCAGTCCAAAGATTGTGCAGGTTAGGTGGATTGGCTGCGCTGAAATCACAGGGCTAAATCGCTGGCTTTGAAAGCAGACCAAGGCAGGCCAGCAGCACGGTTCAATTCCCGTACCAGCCTCCCCGAACGGGCGCCGGAATGTGGCGACCAGGGGCTTTTCACAGTAACTTCATTCGCAGTCTACTTGTGACAATAAGCCATTTTCATTTTCATTTCATTTCAAAAGGTTTGGTTGGGTTACAGGGATAGGGGCGAGGGGACTGGGCGCTCTTTCGGCGGGTCGGTGCAGACTCGATGGGCCGAATGGCCTCCTTCTGCACCGTAGGGGAGTCTATGCACATGTCCTCAGCAGGACGGTGTGGAATTCTGTGTGTGTCACTCTGTGACTGGCTCTGTCTTGTAGCCAAAGTTCCCCAGCGACAAGGCCCCCCACCCACTCACCCATTCAAAGCCAAATACCATCCAGTGCCAAATCCCTTTTCCCAATGGTTTGAATGATTTAGCTTTAAGAATTCCCCAATCCAGTAATTAATGTGCGCTGTATGTGCATCGGTGCCAGTTTCCTGCCTGGAAATTGGAACTTTGCTGTACTTTTCTGAGCAGATTTGAACTTGTTCACATTTGTGGTTCAGTCACTATTACAACAAAATGTCAAAGGAGCAAAGCCGTGTACATCACTCAGTACCCCGTTGTCAGATCCTTGGATTCAGTTGATATCTTTTGTTCTTCCTGCTGGATTTGTAATTACACGGAAACCTGGGCCAATTTATTTAATGGCAGAGTCGGCGGAGCAGATTTGGAATACTTAACAGTTACCTAACTTCACGTTTCGGTCAATGGCGTCTTGGAGAGTGGTGGGGGAGGGGGGGGGGGGGGGCGGGCGCTGGCGAGGGTGTGCCGGCACATCTCCGGCTGCTCACTTGGGAACTTGGATCCCCGCCTTGCGCACAGTGGTTGTTGAATCCTTGCCGTCTGTTTGACGCCGGCAGCGACGGATGAGAAAGGTTTCTGCCAAAGGCGGTGGGGCCAGATTGAGCCTTGCCAAACTAAACTCAGGCCCACAGCTGAGCCAACCTGCATCAAGACCAACTGGACGAAGGCCAAACCAAAAGGCGAAGCCGTCTCTCCGCCGCCTTCTCGGGGGACGGGCAGTAAATCCGGGCCCAGCCAGCGACGCCGGCATCTCCTGTACCAACTGAAGGGAAGCAACGGTTGCTCTCGGAGGCAAACTTTGTTCCCGAATCTGCTGAACCTGGAATCATGCCAAATCTTCTTTAATATTCTGGAGATTAAACAAACGCATTAAAAGAAAAGAGCTTCCCTAACGGTCCGGCAATGGCACTCGGAAGCGACTGATTCTCCCGTTGCTGCGATTCCCATTTCCCGCTTGCACACCCGCGCGTTTCCCGGCCGCGAGGCGTGGCTCCAATGGTAGATTCCAGGGACAAGGGTACAGAACCCCGCCGTCCCCAGCGAACGCCGTGCCGCTGAGAAACACGGGAACGGGAGAATCCAGCCCAGTATCCGATTGGAGCGTGGACTATCTCCGTGCCTCCTCTGGGACACTTCAACAAGCAGCACCAGTCAGGGAATGGCGACTGAGCTTCCATCCTGGATTCACTGTCAAAGGCCAAGCATCGCGGATCAAGCCCCGCGGAGACTTCAATCGGGTCACCGCGCCCCCCCCCCCCCCCCCCCCCCACCCTCCCGAGGCTCATGGGGGTTTTGAGAAAATAACTCGAATGCTTTAATTTATTAGCCGAGGTACAGAATATAAGATCAGGGAGGTCAAGGGATAAAACACTAGTTCGGCCACAGCTTGATTACTGTGTGCAGCTCTGGTCACCTTCTGGTTGAAGGGTGGCATGTGGCGCAGTGGATAGCTCTGGGACTGTGGCATTGAGGACCCGGGTTCGATCCCGGCCCTGGGTCACTCTCCATGTGGAGATTGCACATTCTCCCCGTGTCTACGTGGGTTTCACCCCCCCCCCCCCCCCCCCCCCCCCCCCCCCCACTGCCCAAAGATGTGCGGGGTAGGTGGGTTGGCCACACTAAATTGCCCCTTAATTGGAAAAAAAAAAAATTGGGTACTCTAAAAAAAATTTTAAAACAAAATAAAATTGTTGAAAGGGTGGAATTGCATTGGAGAGGAGGGAGAGCCGGGTTTACCAGGATGTTGCTGTGCATAACAGCATTGGTGAAATGGGTTTATAATCAGACTGTGAATAACAGCATTGGGTCAATGGGTTGGCAATCAGACTGTATATAAGAGCATTAGTGAAATGGGTTTGTAATCAGACTGTGTATAACAGCATTGGGTAAATGGGATTGTAATCAGACTGTGTATAACAGCATTGGGTAAATGCGTTAGCCACCAGTCTGTGTAATACAGCATTTGGTAAGTGGATTGGAAATCAGATTGTGTAAAACAGCATTGGGTAAATAGGTTGGCAATCAGACTGTGTATAACAGCATTGGTGAAATTGGTTTGTAATCAGGCTGTGTATAACAGCATTGGGTAAGTGGGTTGGAAATCAGACTGTGTATAACAGCATTGGGTAAATGGGTTTGTAATCAGACTGTGGATAACAGAATTGGTAAAATGGGATTGTAGTCAGACTGTGTATAACAGCATTGTTAAAATGGGTTTGTAAACAGGCTGTGTATAACAGCATTGGGTACATGTGTTGGAAACAGACTGTGTATAACAGCATTGGGTAAGTGGGTTGGAAATCAGACTGTGTATAACAGCATTGGGTAAATGGGTTGGCAATCAGAATGCGTATAACAGCATTGGGTAAATGGGTTTGTAATCAGACTGTGTATAACAGAATTGGTAAAATGGGATTGTAATCAGACTGTGTATAACAGCATTGGGTAAATGGGTTGGAAACAGACTGTGTATAACAGCATTAATAAAATGACTTTGTAATCAGGCTGTGTGTAACAGCATTGTGTAAATGGGATTGTAATCATACTGTGTATAACAGCATTAATAAAATGACTTTGTAATCAGGCTGTGTGTAACAGCATTGTGTAAATGGGATTGTAATCATACTGTGTATAACAGCATTGGTAAAATGGGGTTGTAATCAGAATGTGTATAACAGCATTGGGTAAATGGGATTGTAATCAGACTGTGTATAACAGCATTGGGTAAATGGGTTGGCAATCAGAATGCCTATAACAGCATTGGGTAAATGGGTTTGTAATCAGATTGTGTATAACAGAATTGGTAAAAATGGGATTGTAATCAGACTGTGTATAACAGCATTGGTAAAATGGGATTGTAATCAGGCTGTGTATAACAGCATTGGTAAAAATGGGTTCATAATCAGTCTGTGTATAACAGCATTGGGTAAATGGCATGGAAATCAGACTGTGTATAACAGCATTGGGTAAATGGGTTGGTAATCACGCTGTGTATAACAGCATTGGGTAAATGGGTTGGAAATCAGACTGTGTATAACAGCATTAGTAAAATGAGGTTGCAATCAGACTGTGTATAACAGCATTGGTAAAATAGGTTTGTAATCAGACTGTGTATAACAGCATTGGGTAAATGGGATTGTAATCAGACTGTGTATAACAGCATTGGGTAAATGGGTTTGCCACAAGTCTGTGTAATACAGCATTTGGTAAGTGGATTGGAAATCAGATTGTGTAAAACAGCATTGGGTAAATAGGTTGGCAATCAGACTGTGTATAACAGCATTGGTGACATTGGTTTGTAATCAGGCTGTGTATAACAGCATTGGGTAAATGGGTTGGTAATCAGACTGTGTATAACAGCATTGGGTAAATGGGTTTGTAATCAGACTGTGTATAACAGAATTGGTAAAATTGGATTTTAGTCAGACTGTGTATAACAGCATTGGTAAAATGGGTTTGTAACCAGGCTGTGTATAACAGCATTGGGTACATGTGTTGGAAACAGACTGTGTATAACAGCATTAGTAAAATGACTTTGTAATCAGGCTGTGTGTAACAGCATTGTGTAAATGGGATTGTAATCATACTGTGTATAACAGCATTGGTAAAATGTGGTTGTAATCAGACTGTATAACAGCATTGGGTAAATGGGATTGTAATCAGACTGTGTATAACAGCATTGGATAAATGGGTTGGAAATCAGAATGTGTATAACAGCATTGGGTAAATGGGTTGGCAATCAGACTGTGTATAACAGCATTAGTAAAATGACTTTGTAATCAGGTTGTGTGTAACAGCATTGTGTAAATGGGATTGTAATCATACTGTGTATAACAGCATTGGTAAAATGGGGCTGTAATCAGGCTGTGTATAATAGCATTGGGTAAATGGGATTGTGATCAGACTGTGTATAACAGCATTGGGTAAATGGGTTGGCAGTCAGGCTGTGTATAACAGCATTGGGTAAATGGGTTTGTAATCAGACTGTGTATAACAGCATTAGTAAAATGAGTTTGTAATCAGACTGTGTATAACAGCATTGGTAAAATGGGATTGTAATCAGACTGTGTATAACAGCATTGGTAAAATGGGATTGTAATCAGGCTGTGTATAACAGCATTGGGTAAATGAGTTTGTAATCAGACTGTGTATAACAGCATTGGGTAAATGGGTTGGCAGTCAGGCTGTGTATAACAGCATTGGGTAAATGGGTTTGTAATCAGACTGTGTATAACAGCATTAGTAAAATGAGTTTGTAATCAGACTGTGTATAACAGCATTGGTAAAATGGGATTGTAATCAGACTGTGTATAACAGCATTGGTAAAATGGGATTGTAATCAGGCTGTGTATAACAGCATTGGGTAAATGAGTTTGTAATCAGACTGTGTATAACAGCATTGGTAAAATGGGATTGTAATCAGGCTGTGTATAACAGCATTGGTAAAATGGGATTGTAATCGGACTGTGTTTAACAGCATTGGGTAAATGGGTTTGTAATCAGGCTGTGTATCACAGCATTGGGTAAATGAGTTTGTAATCAGACTGTGTATAACAGCATTGGTAAAATGGGGCTGTAATCAGGCTGTGTATAATAGCATTGGGTAAATGGGATTGTAATCAGACTGTGTATAACAGCATTGGGTAAATGGCATGGAAATCAGACTGTGTATAACAGCATTGGGTAAATGGGTTGGTAATCACGCTGTGTATAACAGCATTAGTAAAATGAGGTTGGAAATCAGACTGTGTATAACAGCATTGGTAAAATAGGTTTGTAATCAGACTGTGTATAACAGCATTGGGTAAATGGGATTGTAATCAGATTGTGTATAACAGCATTGGTACAATGGGGTTGTAATCAGGCTGTGTATAACAGCATTGGGTAAATGGGATTGTAATCAGACTGTGTATAACAGCATTGGGTAAATGGGTTGGCAATCAGACTGTGTATTACAGCATTGGGTAAATGGGTTTGTAATCAGACTTTGTATAACAGCATTAGTAAAATGAGTTTGTAATCAGACTGTGTATAACAGCATTAGTAAAATGACTTTGTAATCAGGTTGTGTGTAACAGCATTGTGTCAATGGGATTGTAATCATACTGTGTATAACAGCATTGGTAAAATGGGGCTGTAATCAGGCTGTGTATAATAGTATTGGGTAAATGGGATTGTGATCAGACTGTGTATAACAGCATTGGGTACATGTGTTGGAAACAGACTGTGTATAACAGCATTGGGTAAATGTGTTGGAAATCAGACTGTGTATAACAGCATTAGTAAAATGACTTTGTAATCAGGCTGTGTGTAACAGCATTGTGTAAATGGGATTGTAATCATACTGTGTATAACAGCATTGGTAAAATGTGGTTGTAATCAGACTGTGTATAACAGCATTGGGTAAATGGGTTGGCAATCAGACTGTGGATAACAGCATTGGGTAAATGGGTTTGTCATCAGACTTTGTATAACAGCATTAGTAAAATGAGTTTGTAATCAGACTGTGTATAACAGCATTGGTAAAATGGGATTGTAATCAGGCTGTGTATAACAGCATTGGTAAAATGGGGCTGTAATCAGGCTGTGTATAATAGCATTGGGTAAATGGGATTGTAATCAGACTGTGTATAACAGCATTGGGTAAATGGCATGGAAATCAGACTGTGTATAACAGCATTGGGTAAATGGGTTGGTAATCACGCTGTGTATAACAGCATTGGGTAAATGGGTTGGAAATCAGACTGTGTATAACAGCATTAGTAAAATGAGGTTGCAATCAGACTGTGTATAACAGCATTGGTAAAATAGGTTTGTAATCAGACTGTGTATAACAGCATTGGGTAAATAGGATTGTAATCAGATTGTGTATAACCGCATTGGTACAATGGGGTTGTAATGAGACTCTGTATAACAGCATTGGGTAAATGGGATTGTAATCAGACTGTGTATAACAGCATTTGGTAAATGGTTTGGCAATCAGACCGTGTATAACAGCATTAGTAAAATGGTTTTGAAATCAGATTGTGTATAACAGCATTGGTAAAATAGGTTTGTAATCAGACTGTGTATAACAGCATTGGGAAAATGGGGTTGTAATCAGACTGTGTATAACAGCATTGGGTAAATGGGTTGGTAATCAGACTGTGTATAACAGTACTGGGCAAATGGGTTGGTATTCAGACTGTGTATAACAGCTCTGGGTAAATGGGATTGTAATCAGACTGTGTGTGACAGCATTGTTAAAATTGGTTTGTAATCAGACTGTGTGTGACAGCATTGTTAAAATTGGTTTGTAATCAGACTGTGTATAATAACATTGTTAAAATTGGTTTGTAATCAGACTGTGTATAACAGCATTGTGTAAATGGGATTGTAATCAGACTGTGTATAACACCATTGGTAAAATGGTGTTGTAATAAGACTGTGTATAACAGCATTGGGTAAATGGGTTTGTCATCAGACTGTGCATAACAGCATTGGGTAAATGGCTTGGTAATCAGACTGTGTATAACAGCATTGTGTAAATGGGATTGTAATCAGACTGTGGATAACAGCATTGGGTAAATGGGTTGGCAATCAGACTGTGTATAACAGCATTAGTAAAATGGGTTTGAAATCAGACTCTGTATAACAGCATTGGTAAAATTGGTCTGTAATCAGACTGTGTATAACAGCATTGGTAAAATGGTTGTGTAATCAGACTGTGTGCAACAGCATTGGGTAAATGGGTTTGTAATCAGACTGTGTATAACAGCATTGGGTAAATGGGTTGGTAATCAGACTGTGTATAACAGCATTGGGTAAATGGGTTTGAAATCAGACTGTGCATAACAGCGTTCGGTAAATGGGTTGGAAATCAGAGTGTGGATAACAGCATTGGGAAATGGGTTGGAAATCAGACTGTGTATAACATTATTAGGTCATTGGGTTGGCAATCAGACTGTGTATAATAGCATTAGTAAAATGAGGTTGTAATCAGACTGTGTATAACAGCTTTGGTCAAATGGGATTGTAATCATACTGTGTATAACAGCATTGGTAAAATGGGTTTGTAATCAGACTATGTATAACAGCATTGGGTAAATGGGACTGTAATCAGACTGTGTATAACAGCATTGGGTAAATGGGTTGGCAGTCAGACTGTGTATAACAGCATTGGGTAAATGGGATTGTTATCAGACTATGTATAACAGCACTGGGTAAATGGGATTGTTATCAGACTATGTATAACAGCATTGGGTAAATGGGTTGGTAATCAGACTGTGTATAACAGCATTGGGTAAATGGGTTTGAATTCAGACTGTGTATAACAGCATTGGGTAAATGGGATTGTTATCAGACTATGTATAACAGCATTGGGTAAATGGGATTGTAATCAGACTGTGTATAACAGCATTAGTAAAATGGATTTGAAATCAGACTGTGTATAACAGCATTGGTAAAATGGGTTTGTAATCAGGCTGTGTATAACAGCATTGGTAAAATGGGTTGCAAATCAGAGTGTGGATAACAGCATTGGTAAAATGGGGTTGTAATCAGGCTGTGTATAACAGCATTGGTAAAATTGGTTGCAAATCAGAGTGTGGATAACAGCATTGGGAAATGGGTTGGAAATCAGACTGTGTATAACATTATTAGGTCAATGGGTTGGCAATCAGACTGTGTATAATAGCATTAGTAAAATGAGGTTGTAATCAGACTGTGTATAACAGCTTTGGTCAAATGGGATTGTAATCATACTGTGTATAACAGCATTGGTAAAATGGGTTTGTAATCAGACTATGTATAACAGCATTGGGTAAATGGGATTGTAATCAGACTGTGTATAACAGCATTGGGTAAATGGGTTGGCAGTCAGACTGTGTATAACAGCATTGGGTAAATGGGTTTGAAATCAGACTGTGCATAACAGCGTTCGGTAAATGGGTTGGAAATCAGAGTGTGGATAACGGCATTGGGAAATGGGTTGGAAATCAGACTGTGTATAACATTATTAGGTCAATGGGTTGGCAATTAGACTGTGCATAATAGCATGAGTAAAATGAGGTTGTAATCAGACTGTGTATAACAGCTTTGGTCAAATGGGATTGTAATCATACTGTGTATAACAGCATTGGTAAAACAATGGGTTTGTAATCAGACTATGTATAACAGCATTGGGTAAATGGGATTGTAATCAGACTGTGTATAACAGCATTGGGTAAATGGGTTGGCAGTCAGACTGTGTATAACAGCATTGGGTAAATGGGATTGTTATCAGACTATGTATAACAGCATTGGGTAAATGGGATTGTAATCAGACTGTGTATAACAGCATTAGTAAAATGGATTTGAAATCAGACTGTGTATAACAGCATTGGTAAAATGGGTTTGTAATCAGGCTGTGTATAACAGCATTGGTAAAATGGGTTCATAATCAGACTGTGTATAACAGCATTGGGTAAATGGCATGGAATTCAGACTGTGTATAACAGCGTTGGGTAAGTGGGATTGTAATCAGACTGTGTATAACAGCATTGGGTAAATGGTTTGGCAATCAGACCGTGTATAACAGCATTAGTAAAATGGTTTTGAAATCAGATTGTGTATAACAGCATTGGTAAAATAGGTTTGTAATCAGACTGTGTATAACAACATTGGGTAAATGGGTTGATAATCAGACTGTGTATAACAGTACTGGGCAAATGGGTTGGTATTCAGACTGTGTATAACAGCTCTGGGTAAATGGGATTGTAATCAGACTGTGTGTGACAGCATTGTTAAAATTGGTTTGTAATCAGACTGTGTGTGACAGCATTGTTAAAATTGGTTTGTAATCAGACTGTGTATAATAACATTGTTAAAATTGGTTTGTAATCAGACTGTGTATAACAGCATTGTGTAAATGGGATTGTAATCAGACTGTGTATAACAGCATTGGTAAAATGGTGTTGTAATAAGACTGTGTATAACAGCATTGGGAAAATGGGGTTGTAATCAGACTGTGTATAACAGCATTGGGTAAGTGGGTTGGTAATCAGACTGTGTATAACAGTACTGGGCAAATGGGTTGGTATTCAGACTGTGTATAACAGCTCTGGGGAAATGGGATTGTAATCAGACTCTGTGTAACAGCATTGGGTCAATGGGTTTGTAATCAGACTGTGTATAACAGCATTGCGTAAATGTGTAGGCAATCAGACTGTGTATAACAGTATTGGTAAAATAGGTTTGTAATCAGACTGTGTATAACAGCATTGGTAAAATGGGGTTGTAATCAGACTGTGTATAACAGCATTGGGTAAATGGGATTGTAATCAAATTGTGTATAACAGCATTGGTAAAATGGGGTTGTAATCAGACTGTGTATAACAGCATTGGGTAAATGGGATTGTAATCAGACTGTGAATATCAGCATTGGGTAAATGGGTTGGCAATTAGACTGTGCATAACAGCATTAGTAAAATGGGTTTGTAATCAGACTATGTATAACAGCATTGGTAAAATAGGTTTGTAATCAGACTGTGTATAACAGCATTGGGTAAATAGGATTGTAATCAGATTGTGTATTACAGCATTGGTACAATGGGATTGTAATCAGACTGTGTATAACAGCATTGGGTAAATGGTTTGGCAATCAGACCGTGTATAACAGCATTAGTAAAATGGTTTTGAAATCAGATTGTGTATAACAGCATTGGTAAAATAGGTTTGTAATCAGACTGTGTATAACAGCATTGGGAAAATGGGGTTGTAATCAGACTGTGTATAACAACATTGGGTAAATGGGTTGGTAATCAGACTGTGTTTAACAGTACTGGGCAAATGGGTTGGTATTCAGACTGTGTATAACAGCTCTGGGTAAATGGGATTGTAATCAGACTGTGTGTGACAGCATTGTTAAAATTGGTTTGTAATCAGACTGTGTGTGACAGCATTGTTAAAATTGGTTTGTAATCAGACTGTGTATAATAACATTGTTAAAATTGGTTTGTAATCAGACTGTGTATAACAGCATTGTGTAAATGGGATTGTAATCAGACTGTGTATAACAGCATTGGTAAAATGGTGTTGTAATCAGACTGTGTATAACAGCATTGGGAAAATGGGGTTGTAATCAGACTGTGTATAACAGCATTGGGTAAATGGCATGGAAATCAGACTGTGTATAACAGCATTGGGTAAATGGGTTGGTAATCACGCTGTGTATAACAGCATTGGGTAAATGGGTTGGAAATCAGACTGTGTATAACAGCATTAGTAAAATGGGTTTGAAATCAGAATGTGTATAACAGCATTGGTAAAATTGGTCTGTAATCAGACTGTGTATAACAGCATTGGTAAAATGGTTGTGTAATCAGACTGTGTGCAACAGCATTGGGTGAATGGGATTGTAATCAGACTGTGTATAACAGCATTGGTAAAATGGTGTTGTAATCAGACTGTGTATAACAGCATTGGGTAAATGGGATTGTAATCAGACTGTGAATATCAGCATTGGGTAAATGGGTTGGCAATTAGACTGTGCATAACAGCATTAGTAAAATGGGTTTGTAATCAGACTATGTATAACAGCATTGGTAAAATAGGTTTGTAATCAGACTGTGTACAACAGCATTGGGTAAATAGGATTGTAATCAGATTGTGTATTACAGCATTGGTACAATGGGATTGTAATCAGACTGTGTATAACAGCATTGGGTAAATGGTTTGGCAATCAGACCGTGTATAACAGCATTAGTAAAATGGTTTTGAAATCAGATTGTGTATAACAGCATTGGTAAAATAGGTTTGTAATCAGACTGTGTATAACAGCATTGGGAAAATGGGGTTGTAATCAGACTGTGTATAACAACATTGGGTAAATGGGTTGGTAATCAGACTGTGTATAACAGTACTGGGCAAATGGGTTGGTATTCAGACTGTGTATAACAGCTCTGGGTAAATGGGATTGTAATCAGACTGTGTGTGACAGCATTGTTAAAATTGGTTTGTAATCAGACTGTGTGTGACAGCATTGTTAAAATTGGTTTGTAATCAGACTGTGTATAATAACATTGTTAAAATTGGTTTGTAATCAGACTGTGTATAACAGCATTGTGTAAATGGGATTGTAATCAGACTGTGTATAACAGCATTGGTAAAATGGTGTTGTAATCAGACTGTGTATAACAGCATTGGGAAAATGGGGTTGTAATCAGACTGTGTATAACAGCATTGGGTAAATGGCATGGAAATCAGACTGTGTATAACAGCATTGGGTAAATGGGTTGGTAATCACGCTGTGTATAACAGCATTGGGTAAATGGGTTGGAAATCAGACTGTGTATAACAGCATTAGTAAAATGGGTTTGAAATCAGACTGTGTATAACAGCATTGGTAAAATTGGTCTGTAATCAGACTGTGTATAACAGCATTGGTAAAATGGTTGTGTAATCAGACTGTGTGCAACAGCATTGGGTAAATGGGATTGTAATCAGACTGTGTATAACAGCATTGGTAAAATGGTGTTGTAATCAGACTGTGTATAACAGCATTGGGAAAATGGGGTTGTAATCAGACTGTGTATAACAGCATTGGGTAAATGGGTTGGTAATCAGACTGTGTATAACAGCTCTGGGGAAATGGGATTGTAATCAGACTCTGTGTAACAGCATTGTTAAAATTGGTTTGTAATCAGACTGTGTATAACAGCATTGTGTAAATGGGATTGTAATCAGACTGTGTATAACAGCATTGGTAAAATGGTGTTGTAATAAGACTGTGTATAACAGCATTGGGTAAATAGGTTTGTCATCAGACTGTGCATAACAGCATTGTGTAAATGGCTTGGTAATCAGATTCTGTATAACAGCATTGATAAAATGGGGTTGTAATCAGACTGTGTATAACAGCATTGGGTAAACGGGATTGTTATCAGACTGTGGATAACAGCATTGGGTAAATGGGTTTGTAATCAGACTGTGTAACAGCATTAGTAAAATAGGTTTGAAATCAGACTGTGTATAACAGCATTGGTAAAATGGTTGTGTAATCAGACTGTGTGCAACAGCATTGGGTAAATGGGTTTGTAATCAGACTGTGTATAACAGCATTGGGTAAATGGGTTTGTAATCAGACTGTGCATCACAGCGTTCAGTAAATGGGTTGGAAATCAGACTGTGTATAACAGTATTGGGTAAACGGGATTGTTATCAGACTGTGGATAACAGCATTGGGTAAATGGGATTGTAATCAGATTGTGTATAACAGCATTGGTACAATGGGGTTGTAATCAGACTCTGTATAACAGTGTTGGGTAAATGGGATTGTAATCAGACTGTGTATAACAGCATTGGGTAAATGGGATTGTAATCAGACTGTGTATAACAGCATTGGGTAAATGGTTTGGCAATCAGATCGTGTATAACAGCATTAGTAAAATGGTTTTGAAATCAGATTGTGTATAACAGCATTGGTAAAATGGGTTGGTAATCAGACTGTGTATAACAGTACTGGGCAAATGGGTTGGTATTCAGACTGTGTATAACAGCTCTGGGTAAATGGGATTGTAATCAGACTGTGTGTAACAGCATTGTTAAAATTGGTTTGTAATCAGACTGTGTATAATAACATTGTGTAAATGGGATTGTAATCAGACTGTGTATAACAGCATTGGTAAAATGGTGTTGTAATAAGACTGTGTATAACAGCATTTGGGTAAATGGGTTTATCATCAGACTGTGGATAACAGCATTGGGTAAATGGGTTTGTAATCAGACTGTGTATAACAGCATTAGTAAAATGGGTTTGAAATCAGACTGTGTATAACAGCATTGGTAAAATTGGTCTGTAATCAGACTGTGTATAACAGCATTGGTAAAATGGTTGTGTAATCAGACTGTGTGCAACAGCATTGGGTAAATGGGTTTGTAATCAGACTGTGTATAACAGCATTGGGTAAATGGGTTGGTAATCAGACTGTGTATAACAGCATTGGGTAAATGGGTTTGAAATCAGACTGTGCATAACAGCGTTCGGTAAATGGGTTGGAAATCAGAGTGTGGATAACAGCATTGGGAAATGGGTTGGAAATCAGACTGTGTATAACATTATTAGGTCAATGGGTTGGCAATCAGACTGTGTATAATAGCATTAGTAAAATGCGGTTGTAATCAGACTGTGTATAACAGCTTTGGTCAAATGGGATTGTAATCATACTGTGTATAACAGCATTGGTAAAATGGGTTTGTAATCAGGCTGTGTATAACAGCGTTGGTAAAACGGTTTCATTATCTGACTGTGTATAACAGCATTGGGTAAATGGGTTGGCAATCAGACTGGGTATAACAGCATTGGGTAAATGGGTTGGCATTCAGACTGTATAACAGCATTAGTAAAATGGGTTTGTAATCAGACTGTGTATAACGGCATTGGTAAAATGGGTTTGTAATCAGACTGTGTATAACAGTACTGGGCAAATGGGTTGGTATTCAGACTGTGTATAACAGCTCTGGGTAAATGGGATTGTAATCAGACTGTGTGTAACAGCATTGTTAAAATTGGTTTGTAATCAGACTGTGTATAATAACATTGTGTAAATGGGATTGTAATCAGACTGTGTATAACAGCATTGGTAAAATGGTGTTGTAATAAGACTGTGTATAACAGCATTTGGGTAAATGGGTTTATCATCAGACTGTGGATAACAGCATTGGGTAAATAGGTTTGTAATCAGACTGTGTATAACAGCATTAGTAAAATGGGTTTGTAATCAGACTATGTATAACAGCATTGGTAAAATAGGTTTGTAATCAGACTGTGTACAACAGCATTGGGTAAATAGGATTGTAATCAGATTGTGTATTACAGCATTGGTACAATGGGATTGTAATCAGACTGTGTATAACAGCATTGGGTAAATGGTTTGGCAATCAGACTGTGTATAACAGCATTAGTAAAATGGTTTTGAAATCAGATTGTGTATAACAGCATTGGTAAAATAGGTTTGTAATCAGACTGTGTATAACAGCATTGGGAAAATGGGGTTGTAATCAGACTGTGTATAACAACATTGTGTAAATGGGTTGGTAATCAGACTGTGTATAACAGTACTGGGCAAATGGGTTGGTATTCAGACTGTGTATAACAGCTCTGGGTAAATGGGATTGTAATCAGACTGTGTGTGACAGCATTGTTAAAATTGGTTTGTAATCAGACTGTGTGTGACAGCATTGTTAAAATTGGTTTGTAATCAGACTGTGTATAATAACATAGTTAAATTGGTTTGTAATCAGACTGTGTATAACAGCATTGTGTAAATGGGATTGTAATCAGACTGTGTATAACAGCATTGGTAAAATGGTGTTGTAATCAGACTGTGTATAACAGCATTGGGAAAATGGGGTTGTAATCAGACTGTGTATAACAGCATTGGGTAAATGGCATGGAAATCAGACTGTGTATAACAGCATTGGGTAAATGGGTTGGTAATCACGCTGTGTATAACAGCATTGGGTAAATGGGATTGTAATCAGACTGTGTATAACAGCGTTGGGTAAATGGGTTGGCAATCAGACTGTGTATAACAGCATTAGTAAAATGGGTTTGAAATCAGACTGTGTATAACAGCATTAGTAAAATGAGGTTGTAATCAGACTGTGTATAACAGCTTTGGTCAAATGGGATTGTAATCATACTGTGTATAACAGCATTGGTAAAATGGGTTTGTAATCAGACTATGTATAACAGCATTGGGTAAATGGGATTGTAATCAGACTGTGTATAACAGCATTGGGTAAATGGGATTGTAATCAGACTGTGTATAACAGCATTGGGTAAATGGGTTGGCAGTCAGACTGTGTATAACAGCATTGGGTAAATGGGTTTGTAATCAGACTGTGTATAACAGCATTAGTAAAATGAGTTTGTAATCAGACTGTGTATAACAGCATTGGTAAATGGGTTTGTAATCAGGTTGTGTATAACAGCATTGGTAAAATGGGTTCATAATCAGACTGTGTATAACAGCATTGGGTAAATGGCATGGAAATCAGACTGTGTATAACAGCATTGGGTAAATGGGTTGGTAATCACGCTGTGTATAACAGCATTGGGTAAATGGGTTGGATATCAGACTCTGTATAACAGCATTAGTAAAATGAGGTTGCAATCAGACTGTGTATAACAGCATTGGTAAAATAGGTTTGTTATCAGACTGTGTATAACAGCATTGGGTAAATGGGATTGTAATCAGATTGTGTATAACAGCATTGTACAATGGGGTTGTAATCAGACTCTGTATAACAGCGTTGGGTAAATGGGTTGTAATCAGACTGTGTATAACAGCATTGGGTAAATGGGTTGGTAATCAGACTGTGTATAACAGTACTGGGCAAATGGGTTGGTATTCAGACTGTGTATAACAGCTCTGGGTAAATGGGATTGTAATCAGACTCTGTGTAACAGCATTGTTAAAATTGGTTTGTAATCAGACTGTGTATAATAACATTGTTAAAATTGGTTTGTAATCAGACTCTGTATAACAGCATTGGTAAAATGAGGTTTGTAATCAGACTGTGTATAACAGTACTGGGCAAATGGGTTGGTATTCAGACTGTGTATAACAGCTCTGGGTAAATGGGATTGTAATCAGACTGTGTGTAACAGCATTGGTAAAATGGTGTTGTAATAAGACTGTGTATAATAACATTGTGTAAATGGGATTGGTAATCAGACTGTGTATAACAGCATTGGTAAAATGGTGTTGTAATAAGACTGTGTATAACAGCATTTGGGTAAATGGGTTTGTCATCAGACTGTGTATAACAGCATTGGGTAATGGGTTTGTAATCAGACTGTGTATAACAGCATTAGTAAAATGGGTTTGAAATCAGACTGTGTATAACAGCATTGGTAAAATTGGTCTGTAATCAGACTGTGTATAACAGCATTGGTAAAATGGTTGTGTAATCAGACTGTGTGCAACAGCATTGGGTAAATGGGTTTGTAATCAGAATGTGTATAACAGCATTGGGTAAATGGGTTGGTAATCAGACTGTGTATAACAGCATTGGGTAAATGGGTTTGAAATCAGACTGTGCATAACAGCGTTCGGTAAATGGGTTGGAAATCAGAGTGTGGATAACAGCATTGGGAAATGGGTTGGAAATCAGACTGTGTATAACATTATTAGGTCAATGGGTTGGCAATCAGACTGTGTATAATAGCATTAGTAAAATGCGGTTGTAATCAGACTGTGTATAACAGCTTTGGTCAAATGGGATTGTAATCATACTGTGTATAACAGCATTGGTAAAATGGGTTTGTAATCAGGCTGTGTATAACAGCGTTGGTAAAACGGTTTCATTATCTGACTGTGTATAACAGCATTGGGTAAATGGGTTGGCAATCAGACTGGGTATAACAGCATTGGGTAAATGGGTTGGCATTCAGACTGTATAACAGCATTAGTAAAATGGGTTTGTAATCAGACTGTGTATAACGGCATTGGTAAAATGGGTTGTAATCAGACTGTGTATAACAGCATTGGTAAAATGGGTTTGTAATCATACTGTGTATAACAGCATTAGTAAAATGGGTTTGTAATCAGACTGTGTATAACAGCATTGGTAAAATGGGTTTGTAATCAGGCTGTGTATGACAGCATTGTTAAAATGGGTTTGTAATCATGCTGTGTATAACAGCATTAGTAAAATGGGTTTGTAATCAGACTGTGTATAACAGCATTTGTAAAATGGGTTTATAATCAGGCTGTGTATGACAGCATTGTTAAAGTGGGTTTGTAATCATGCTGTGTATAACAGCATGGGTGAAATGGGTTGGCAATCAGACTGTGTATAACAGCATTGGGTAAATGGTTTGGAAATCAGATTGTGTATAACAACTTTGGGTAAAGGGTTTGGAAATCAGACTGTGTATAACAGCATTGTTAAAATAGGTTTGTAAGCAGACTGTGTATAACAGCATTGGGTAAATGGGATTGTAATCAGATTGTGTATAACAGCATTGGTAAAATGGGGTTGTAATCAGACTGTGTATAACAGCGTTGGTTAAATGGGATTGTAATCAGACTGTGTATAACAGCATTGGGTAAATGGTTTGGCAATCAGACTGTGTATAACAGCATTAGTAAAATGGTTTTGTAATCAGACTGTGTATAACAGCATTGGTAAAATGAGGTTGTAATCAGACTGTGTATAACAGCATTGGTAAATGGGTTGGTAATCAGACTGTGTATAACAGACATTGGTAAATGGTGGTAATCAGACTGTGTATAACAGCATCTGGTTAAATGGGTTGGTAATTCAGACTGTGTATAACAGCATTGGTAAAATGGGTTTGTAATCAGACTGGGTGTGACAGCATTGTTAAAATTGGTTTGTAATCAGACTGTGTATAAGCAGCATTGGTAAACTTGGTTTGTAATCAGACTGTGTATAACAGCATTGTGTAAATGGGATTGTAATCAGACTGCTGGTATAACAGCATGGTAAAATGGTGTTGTAATCAGACTGGTATAACAGCATTGGGTAAAATGGGTTGTAATCAGACTGTGTATAACGCATTGAGTAAATGGTATGGAATCAGACTGTGTATAACAGCATTGGTAAATGGTTTTGTAATCAGACTGTGTATAACAGCATTGGTAAAATGGTTGGTAAATCAGTACTGTGTATCACACATTGGTAAATGGGTTTGTAATCAGACTGTGTATAACAGCATTGGTAAATGGGGTTGAATCAGACTGTGTATAACAGCATTGGGGAAAATGGGTGTGTAATCAGACTGTGTATAACAGCATTGGGTAAATGGGATTGGTAATCAGACTGTGTATAACAGCATTTGGTAAAATGGGTTGTAAGCAACCTGTGTAAACAGCATTGGGTAAATGGGGTTGTATCAGACCTGTGTATAACAGCATTGGGTAAATGGGTTGTAATCAGACTGTGTATACAGCATTGGGTATATGGGTTTGTAATGCAACTGTGCATAACAGCATTGGTAAAATGGGATGGCAATGATACTGTGTATAACAGTATTAGTAAAATGGGTTTGTAATGCAACTGTGCATAACAGCATTGGTAAAATGGGATTGTAATCAGGCTGTGTATAACAGCATTGGTAAAATGGGTTTGTAATCAGACTGTGTATAACAGCATTGGGTAAATGGGATTGTAATCAGACTGTGTATTACAGCATTCAGTAAATGGGTTTGAAATCAGATTGTGTATAACAGCATTGAATAAATGTGTTGGAAATCAGACTGTGTATAACAGCATTGTGTAAAAGGGATTGTAATCAGACTGTTTATAACAGCATTGGGTAAAATGGGTTTGCAAACATACTGTGTATAACAGCATTGGGTAAATGGGTTGGAAATCAGACTGTGTATAACAGCATTGGGTAAATGGGTTGGCAATCAGACTGTGTATAACAGCATTAGTAAAATAGGTTTGAAATCAGACTGTGTATAACAGCATTAGTAAAATGAGGTTGTAATCAGACTGTGTATAACAGCTTTGGTCAAATGGGATTGTAATCATACTGTGTATAACAGCATTGGTAAAATGGGTTTGTAATCAGACTATGTATAACAGCATTGGGTAAATGGGATTGTAATCAGACTGTGTATAACAGCATTGGGTAAATGGGTTTGTAATCAGACTGTGTATAACAGCATTGGGTAAATGGGTTGGCAGTCAGACTGTGTATAACAGAATTGGGTAAATGGGTTGGAAATCAGACTGTGTATAACAGCATTGGTTAAATGGGTTTGCAATCAGGCTGTGTATAACAGCATTGGGTAAATGGGTTTGCAATCAGGCTGTGTATAACTGCATTGGGTAAATGGGTTGGCAATGATACTGTGTATAACAGTATTAGTAAAATGGGTTTGTAATGCAACTGTGCATAACAGCATTGGTAAAATGGGATTGTAATCAGGCTGTGTATAACAGCATTGGTAAAATGGGTTTGTAATTGGGCTGTGTATAACAGGATTGGGTAAATGGGTTGGTAATCAGACTGTGTATTACAGCATTCAGTAAATGGGTTTGAAATCAGATTGTGTATAACAGCATTGGATAAATGGGTTTGCAATCAGACTGTGTATAACAGCATTGTGTAAAAGGGATTGTAATCAGACTGTTTATAACAGCATTGGGTAAAATGGGTTTGCAAACATACTGTGTATAACATCATTGGGTAAATGGGTTGGAAATCAGACTGTGGATAACAGCATTGGGTAAATGGGTTGGCAATCAGACTGTGTATAACAGCATTAGTAAAATAGGTTTGAAATCAGACTGTGTATAACAGCATTAGTAAAATGAGGTTGTAATCAGACTGTGTATACAGCTTTGGTCAAATAGGATTGTAATCATACTGTGTATAACAGCATTGGTAAAATGGGTTTGTAATCAGACTATGTATAACAGCATTGGGTAAATGGGATTGTAATCAGACTATGTATAACAGCATTGGGTAAATGGGATTGAAATCAGACTGTGTATAACAGCATTGGGTAAATGGGTTGGCAGTCAGACTGTGTATAACAGCATTGGGTAAATGGGTTTGTAATCAGACTGTGTATAACAGCATTGGGTAAATGGGTTTGTAATCAGACTGTGTATAACAGTATTGGTAAAACCGTTTCATTATCTGACTGTGTATAACAGCATTGGGTAAATGGGTTGGCAATCAGACTGGGTATAACAGTATTAGTAAAATGGGTTTGAAATCAGACTGTATAACGCATTAGTAAAATGGGTTTGTAATCAGACTGTGTATGACAGCATTGGTAAAATGGGTTTGTAATCAGGCTGTGTATGACAGCATTGTTAAAATGGGTTTGTAATCATGCTGTGTATAACAGCATTAGTAAAATGGGTTTGTAATCAGACTGTGTATAACAGCATTTGTAAAATGGGTTTGTAATCAGACTGTGTATAACAGCATTGTTAAATGGGTCTGTAATCATGCTGTGTATAACAGCATGGTTGAAATGGGTTTGTAATCAGACTGTGTATAACAGCATTGGTAAAATGGGTTTATAATCAGGCTGTGTATGACAGCATTGTTAAAGTGGGTTTGTAATCATGCTGTGTATAACAGCATGGGGAAATGGGTTGGCAATCAGACTGTGTATAACAGCATTGGGTAAATGGTTTGGAAATCAGATTGTGTATAACAACTTTGGGTAAAGGGTTTGGAATTCAGACTGTGTATAACAGCATTGTTAAAATAGGTTTGTTATCAGACTGTGTATAACAGCATTGGGTAAATGGGATTGTAATCAGATTGTGTATAACAGCATTGGTAAAATGGGGTTGTAATCAGACTGTATATAACAGCATTGGGTAAATGGGATTGTAATCAGACTGTGTATAACAGCATTGGGTAAATGGGTTTGTAATCAGACTGTGTATAACAGCATTGCGTAAATGTGTAGGCAATCAGACTGTGTATAACAGCATTGGTAAAATAGGTTTGTAATCAGACTGTGTATAACAGCATTGGTAAAATGGGTTTGTAATCAGACTGTGTATCACAGCACTGGGTAAATGGGTTGGTAATCAGACTGTGAATAACAGCATTGTGTAAATGTGTTGGAAATCAGGCTGTGTATAACAGCATTGTTAAAATGGGTTTGTAATCAGGCTGTGTATAACAGCATTGGTGAAATGGGTTTGTAATCAGACTGTGTATGACAGCATTGGGTCAATGGGTTGGCAATCAGACTGTGTATAACAGCATTGGTGAAATTGGTTTGTAATTATACTGTGTATAACAGCATTGGGTAAATGGGTTGGCAATCAGACTGTGTATAACAGCATTAGTAAAATGGGTTTGTAATTGGACTGTGTATAACTGCATTGATAAATAGGCTGGTAATCAGACTGTGTATAACAGCATTGGTAAAATGGTTTTGTAATCAGACTGTGTATAACAGCATTGGTAAAATGGGTTGGTAATCAGACTGTGTATAACAACATTGGTAATATGGGTTTGTAATCAGGCTGTGTATAACAGCATTGGGTCAATGGGTTGGCAATCAGACTGTGTTTAACAGAATTGGTGAAATGGGTTTGCAATCAGACTGTGTAACAGCATTGTGTAAAAGGGATTGTAATCAGACTGTATAACAGCATTGGGTAAAATGGGTTGGCAAACAGACTGTGTATAACATCATTGGGTAAATGGGTTGGAAATCAGACTGTGTATAACAGCTTTGGTTAAATGGGTTTGCAATCAGGCTGTGTATAACAGCATTGGGTAAATGGGTTTGCAATCAGGCTGTGTATAACTGCATTGGGTAAATGGGTTGGCAATGATACTGTGTATAACAGTATTAGTAAAATGGGTTTGTAATGCAACTGTGCATAACAGCATTGGTAAAATGGGATTGTAATCAGGCTGTGTATAACAGCATTGGTAAAATGGGTTTGTAATTGGGCTGTGTATAACAGGATTGGGTAAATGGGTTGGTAATCAGACTGTGTATTACAGCATTCAGTAAATGGGTTTGAAATCAGATTGTGTATAACAGCATTGAATAAATGTGTTGGAAATCAGACTGTGTATAACATTATTAGGTAAATGGGTTGGTAATCAGGCTGTGTATAACAGCATTGGGTAAATGGGTTTGTAATCAGACTGTGTATAACAGCATTGGGTAAATGGGGTGGAAATCAGACTGTGTATAACTGCATTGTTAAAATAGGTTTGTAATTGGGCTGTGTATAACAGGATTGGGTAAATGGGTTGGTAATCAGACTGTGTATAACAGCATTGGGTAAATGGGTTTGTAATCAGACTGTGTATTACAGCATTCAGTAAATGGGTTTGAAATCAGATTGTGTATAACAGCATTGAATAAATGTGTTGGAAATCAGACTGTGTATAACATTATTAGGTAAATGGGTTGGTAATCAGGCTGTGTATTACAGCATTGGGTAAATGGGTTGGAAATCAGACTGTGTATAACAGCATTGGTTAAATGGGTTTGCAATCAGGCTGTGTATAACAGCATTGGGTAAATGGGTTGGCAATGATACTGTGTATAACAGCATTGGTAAAATGGGTTTGTAATCAGACTGTGTATAACAGCATTGGTAAATGGGTTTGTAATCAGACTGTGTATAACTGCATTGTTAAAATAGGTTTGTAATTGGGCTGTGTATAACAGGATTGGGTAAATGGGTTGGTAATCAGACTGTGTATAACAGCATTGGGTAAATGGGTTTGTAATCAGACTGTGCATGACAGCATTCAGTAAATGGGTTTGAAATCAGACTGTGTATAACAGCATTGGGTAAATGGGATTGTAATCAGGCTGTGTATTACAGCATTGGGTAAATGGGTTGGCAATCAGACTGTGTATAACAGCATTAGTAAAATGGGTTTGTAATTGGACTGTGTATAACTGCATTGGTAAAATAGGATGGTAATCAGACTGTGTATAACAGCATTGGTAAAATGGTTTAGTAATCAGACTGTGTATAACAGCATTGGTAAAATGGGTTGGTAATCAGACTGTGTATAACAGCATTGGTAAAATGGGTTTGTAATCAGACTGTGTATAACAGCATTGGGTCAATGGGTTGGCAATCAGACTGTGTTTAACAGAATTGGTGAAATGGGTTTGCAATCAGACTGTGTATAACAGCATTGTGTAAAAGGGATTGTAATCAGACTGTGTATAACAGCATTGGGTAAAATGGGTTGGCAATCCTACTGTGTATAACAGCATTGGGTAAATGGGGTGGAAATCAGACTGTGTATAACAGCATTGGGTAAATGGGTTGGAAATCAGACTGTGTATAACAGCATTGGTTAAATGGGTTTGCAATCAGGCTGTGTATAACTGCATTGGGTAAATGGGTTGGCAATGATACTGTGTATAACAGTATTAGTAAAATGGGTTTGTAATGCAACTGTGCATAACAGCATTGGTAAAATGGGATTGTAATCAGGCTGTGTATAACAGCATTGGTAAAATGGGTTTGTAATTGGGCTGTGTATAACAGGATTGGGTAAATGGGTTGGTAATCAGACTGTGTATTACAGCATTCAGTAAATGGGTTTGAAATCAGATTGTGTATAACAGCATTGGTTAAATGGGTTTGCAATCAGGCTGTGTAACAGCATTGGGTAAATGGGTTGGCAATGATACTGTGTATAACAGCATTGGTAAAATGGGTTTGTAATCAGACTGTGTATAACAGCATTGGTAAAATGGGTTTGTAATCAGACTGTGTATAACAGCATTGTTAAAATAGGTTTGTTATCAGACTGTGTATAACAGCATTGGGTAATTGGGATTGTAATCAGATTGTGTATAACAGCATTGGTAAAATGGGGTTGTAATCAGACTGTGTATAACAGCATTGGGTAAATGGGTTGGCAATCAGACTGTATAACAGCATTGGTGAAATTGGTTTGTAATTATACTGTGTATAACAGCATTCGTAAAATAGGTTTGTAATCAGACTGTGTATAACAGCATTGGGTAAATGGGTTGGCAATCAGACTGTGTATAACAGCATTAGTAAAATGGGTTGTAATTGACTGTGTATAACTGCATTGATAAAATAGGATGGTAATCAGACTGTGTATAACGCATTGGTAAAATGGTTTTTGTAATCAGACTGTGTATAACAGCATTGGTTAAAATGGGTTGCTGATCAGACTGTGTATAACACCATTGGTAATATGGGTTTGTAATCAGGCTGTGTATAACAGCATTGGTGAAATGTGTTTGTACTCAGGGCTGTGTGTAACAGCATTGGGTCAATGGGTTGGCATCAGACTGTGTTTAACAGAATTGGCGAAATGGGTTTGCACTCAGACTGTGTTATACAGCATTGTGTAAAAGGGATTGTAATCAGACTGTGTATAACAGCATTGGGTAAAATGGGTTGGCAAACATACTGTGTATAACATCATTGGGTAAATGGGTTGGAAATCAGACTGTGTATAAACAGCTTGGTTAAATGGGTTTGCAATCAGGCTGTGTATAACAGCATTGGGTAAATGGGTTTGCAATCAGGCTGTGTATAACTGCATTGGGTAAATGGGATGGCAATGATACTGTGTATAACAGTATTAGTAAAATGGGTTTGTAATGCAACTGTGCATAACAGCATTGGTAAAATGGGATTGTAATCAGGCTGTGTATAACAGCATTGGTAAAATGGGTTTGTAATTGGGCTGTGTATAACAGGATTGGGTAAATGGGTTGGTAATCAGACTGTGTATAACAGCATTGGGTAAATGGGTTTGTAATCAGACTGTGTATTACAGCATTCAGTAAATGGGTTTGAAATCAGATTGTGTATAACAGCATTGAATAAATGTGTTGGAAATCAGACTGTGTATAACAGCATTGGGTAAATGGGTTGGCAATCAGACTGTGTATAACAGAATTGGTAAAATGGGTTTGTAATCAGACTGTGTATAACAGCATTGGTAAAATGGGTTTGTAATCAGACTGTGTATAACAGCATTGTTAAAATAGGTTTGTTATCAGACTGTGTATAACAGCATTGGGTAATTGGGATTGTAATCAGATTGTGTATAACAGCATGGTAAAATGGGTTGTAATCAGACTGTGTGTATAACAGCAATGTGTAAATGGGATTGTAATCAGACTGTGAATATCAGCATTGGGTAAATGGGTTGGCAATTAGACTGTGCATAACAGGCATTAGTAACATGGTTTATAATCAGACTATGTATAACAGCATTGGTAAAATAGGTTTGTAATCAGACTGTGTATAACAGCATTGGTAAATGGGTTGGTAATCCGACTGTTTATAACAGCATTGGGTAAATGGGTTTGTAATAAGACTGTGTATAACAGCTCTGGGTAAATGGATTGTATCAGACTGTGTATAAACAGCATTGTTAAATGGGTTGGTAATCCGACTGTGTATAATAGCATTGAGTAAATGGGTTTGTCATCAGACTGTGTATAACAGCATTGGGTAAATGGGTTTGTCATCAGACTGTGTATAACAGCATTGGATAAATGGGTTTGTCATCTGACTATGTATAACAGCATTGGGCAAATAGGATTGTAATCAAACTGTGTATTACAACATTGAGTAAATAGAATTGCAATCAGACTATGTAAATGTTAAATAAATTGGATTGCAATAATACTGTGTCAACATCATTGGGTATATCAGGTTGTAATCAGTCTGTGAGGATATAGGATTGTAATTAGATTGCATATAACAGTAATGTATGTATGGATTACAATCAGACTGTTAATAACAGCAATGGGTTCATAGGGTTATAATCAGACTCTGTAATAACTGCACTTATCGTATCAATTTATAATAAGGCTCTATGTAACAGCATGTAATACATATGATTGTAAGCAGATTTTGTACAGTTTCATTGAATGTATAGGATCATAATCAAACAGCATTTAATAGTACTGAGTTCACAGGAGTGTAACCAGTATATCACAGCAATGTGTATTTAGTGTTGTAATTAGAGGGTGTATAATAGTACCCACAATACTTAGGATTGTAATCAGATCGTGAATAATAGTACCGAACATATTTAGGATTGTATTCAGACTGTGTTTAATAGTAGCGACTATTTTTAGAATTATAATAAGACTGTGTTTAATAGTATGTCTGTATTTAGGATTATAATATGACTGTGTTTAATAGTATTGTCTGTATTAGGATTATAATATGACTGTGTTTAATAGTATTGTCTGTATTTAGAATTGTAATCAGACTGTGTTTAATAGTATTGTCTGTGTTTAGGATTGTAATCAGACTGTGTTTAATAGTATTGTCCTGTGTTAGGATTGTAATCAGACTGTGTTTAATAGTATTGTCTTTATTTAGGATTGTAATCAGACTGTGTTTAATAGTATTGTCTGTATTTAGGATTGTAATCCGACTGTGTTTAATAATACCGCCTATTTTTTGGAATATAATCAGGCCTGACTGTAGTTGGATTATAATTAGATTGTGTATAATAGCACCGACTACATTTAGGATTGTAATTAAATTAACATACTAATATAGAACATGAATTAATATCTAATATTAATATATTGATTAATGTATAATGTTAATTTATATAAGGTATTAGCATGGGTAGAGGATTGGTTAGTTGACAGGAAACAGAGAGTGGGTCATTTTCAGCAGGATTTGACAAGTGTGGTTCCACAGGATCAGTGCTGGGGTCTCTACTATTTACAGGCTATATCAATGGTATCGATAAGGGACCCAATATGTGGCAGCTAAATATGCTGGTGACAGAAAGATACGTAGGAAGTCAAGGCCTCTGCAGTTGAAGGAACAGTGAGCTTGGAGTGCGGTCGAGTGTCTCGGAGAAAGATACAAGTTGGGCGAAAAACATCGAGTTAATGCTCAACAATTCACCAGAAGAAAAACGTAGATTAAACAAATAATGAAATCAAATAGTGGTAAATCTCCACTGGTTTACGTGCCTGTAAAGATATTGCTGGAGTAAAGGAATAGAGTGAATTCGAAGCATCTTCTTGTGTTTCTATTGAGATCTTTCCAACCTTTATGTCCAACATAAGATAGTTACATTTTTTATAAATTTTTAAATATTTGTGTCAGACGTTCAGCAGCATACTCTTGTGAATTTGCTCAGTAGCTTTCCTCTACGGTGTCTGAAAAAAGTTAGGGTCTATCTTCCACGGGCATTTGACTTGACCAATATTAACACTAGCTAGGATCATAACAGTGTGGGGGCTCCTGCGGGATAAGTGGGATCTGGGAACCCTGAAATAAATCATTAGGTGGAGGGGCTGGGAATAGGAACAGGATTTGCTGTGAAGTCTGGTCGGAACTCAAAAATGGCTTTACTGTTGCTAAGGTGTGGAAAATGCAACAGTGGATGACTGAAAATCCTGAGAGGGTTTTAGGAGATCAAATGAAGATAGGAGTAAAGCAGGATTTTTGTGAGATGACGTGATTAAAATGATTACCCGGCATTTAGAATTAAAAGGCGAGAAATCTGAAATTAGGGAATCACAGCTAGAGTTAGCTAGGATTTGCGAGCAAGTGAAGCGCCGAAACAGCTTGAGATTTAAGAATAGAGAAATGCAGAAGTTTGAACTTGATCTACTGGGCGAGAAGTTAGAAAATAAGATTTCAAAGAGAGAAAAAAACTCAGAAAGCTTGCATTGGCCGGAGAAAAGATTGGAACGGGCAGCACGGTAGCATTGTGGATAGCACAATTGCTTCACAGCTCCAGGGTCCAGGTTCGATTCCTGCTTGGGTCACTGCCTGTGCGGAGTCTGCACATCCTCCCGTGTCTGCGTGGGTTTCCTCCGGGTGCTCCGGTTTCCTCCCACAGTCCAAAGACGTGCAGGTTAGGAGGATTGGCCGTGATAAATTGCTCCTAGTGTCCAAAATTGCCCTTAGTGTTGGGTGGGGTTACTGGGTTACGGGGATAGGGTGGATGCGTGGGCTTGGGTAGGGTGCTCTTTCCAAGAGCCGGTGCAGACTCGATGGGCCGAATGGCCTCCTTCTCCACTGTAAATTCTATGAACAAAGGAACAAAGTAGAGATGGTGGTTCAGAGGATGATTCCGAATCCACTGAGGATTTTGATTTAACTAAACAAAGAGTTTTAGTCCCTATGTTTACAGAGGATGGAGTTGCATTTGAAAAGATAGCTGCAAAGCCAAAAAGATGCTTGGACCTTGGACTTACCAAGTCTGCTGTCAGGCAGAGCTATGAGTGTGTATGCTCAGCCGGAGGCGTTGACACAGTCGTATTGTCACTGGGCTAGTAATCCAGAGCCCCAGGCTGACTGAGGGTGTTGGGACAACCCGTGGGGGTGAGAGAAGCTGAGAGGCCACAGGAGGAACACCTTGGGCTGCGCTACAAGAGAAATGGCCGAACAGAGTTTTTAATAATAATAATCTTTATTAGTGTCACAGGTAGGCTTACACTAACACTGCAATGAAAAGCCCCTGGCCGCCACACTCCGGCGCCCGTTCGGGTACACAGAGGGAGAATTCAGAATGTCCAATTCTGCGGACAAGCACGTCTTTTCTGGACTTGTGGGAGGAAACCGGAGCCCCCCGGAGGAAGCCCACGCAGACACGGGGAGGACGTGCAGGCTTTGCACCGACAGCGACTCAGGCCGGGAATCGAACCTGGGGCCCTGGAGCTGTCAAGCAGCAGAGCTGATCACTGTGCCGCCCACTTATACTTCCATAAGTCATCTGGGCAACTTTAGGGACGATGGTTTAACAGCTAAATTCTTAAGCATCTCTGTTTTGTCCAACTGGAGGTTGACTTTAGAATTTTTGACTTCCGACTCATCCTCCGCGTGTTCTGATATTTTCCTTTCAACCCCTACTTATTTCACCAATGTGAACACATTCCTATCCTGACTCTCTTCCCTGTCATAATATTGCTTCAACATATTAATTTGCTGGCTCTTCCTCGTGTCTGGATTATAATTGACAACACTGAGTTTCTTTCTGATTTGATAAGGTCCATCGAAGCTCACTTTAAAGGGTTTTCGAGATGTGGGCCCGGATTCTCACCTACCCGACAGGGCGGGGGGTCCCGGCGGGAATGAGTGGTGTGAACCACTCCGGCGTCGGGCCTCCCCAAAGGTGTGGAATTCTCCGCACCTTTAGGGGCTAGGCCCACGCCGGAGTGGTTGCCACTCCGCCAACCGGGGCCGAAAGGCCTTCGCCGGCCGGTGGAAGTCCGCGAATGGGCCGGAGCGTCAGCGGCTGCTGACATCATACCGCCGCATGCACAGGGGAGGGGGTCTCTTCCGCCCCCGCCATGGGCGGAAGAAAAAGAGTGCCCCCTCGGCGCAGGCCCACCCACCGATCGGTGGGCCCCGATCGCGGGCCAGGCCACCGTGGGGGCACCCCCGGGGTCAGATCGGCCCGCGCCCCCCCCCAGGACCCCGGAGCCCGCCCGTGCCGCCAATCCCGCCAGTACCAGAGGTGGTTTGAACCACGCCGGCGGGAAAGTCCTATCAGCAACGGGACTTCGGCCCATCGCGGGCCGGA
The DNA here is from genome assembly GCF_902713615.1 of Scyliorhinus canicula. Classification (NCBI taxonomy): domain Eukaryota; kingdom Metazoa; phylum Chordata; class Chondrichthyes; order Carcharhiniformes; family Scyliorhinidae; genus Scyliorhinus; species Scyliorhinus canicula. Next base: position 21,734,863 of record NC_052170.1, on the reverse strand, counting down.
GAATCGCCGCGGGGGGCACGGCGATCGTGCAGATTCCCGCTCCCGCCGATTCCCGGGGGTCGGAGAATTCCGCCCAGTATCAGAATGAGAGTTCTCCACATGTATGACAGACCTGACATAATTTAACTAAGTCTTTATGCAACCTCGGGCAACAGAAATGTTTCACTATTTTCGCCTGTGTGTTCTTAATGCCGAGGATTCCCCTCATCGGAATTTTGTGGGGCACTCATCACATTTTGTGTCGAGACTGAGGTGCTCAGTGAACGGCTCTGGGAAGCTCAGAGGCATCTTCGGATGCTTGCCCACAAATCCCTGAAGGTGTTCTAGCGGAGGGTTGGTGCAGACCCGATGGGCCGAATGGTCTCATGCTCCGCTGCAGGGGATTCTATAATTATCTGAGAAGCTGAATATCTAAATGGTGAGAGATTGCAGAGCTCTCAGATGCAGAGGGGTCTGGGTGTCCGAGTGCATGAAAAGGAGAAAGTAATTCAGAAAGTGAACAGAACACTATTGTTCATTGTGACGGGAATCAATTCCATACGCAGGGAGGTTATAATTCACTCATACAGGGCATTGGTGGGACCACATTTGGGAAAACTGAAGAATCATAGAATCTACAGTGCAGAAGGAGGCCATTCAGCCCATCGAGTCTGCACTGACCCACTTAAGCCCTCACTTCCATCCTATCCCCGTAACCCAATAACCCCTCCTAATCTTTTTTTGGACACTAAGGGCAATTTAGCATGGGCCAATCCACCTAACCTGCACATCTTGGACTGTGGGAGGAAACCGGAGCACCCGGAGGAAACCCACACACACACGGGGAGGATGTGTAACTCCGCACAGACAGTAACCCAGCGGGGAATCGAACCTGGGACCCTGGCGCTGTGAAGCTACAGTGCTATCCACTTGCGCTACCGTGCTGCCCACTGGAGTGGGAAGAGTAAGAGGCAACTTGATCGATAGCTTTAAGATGCTGAGGGGTATTGACAGGATGGAGAGGTTGTTTCCTCTTGTGGGAGAATCTAGAACTCGGGTCAGTGTTTAACAATAAGGGGTCATCTGTATAAGACGGAGATGAGGAGAATGGTTTCTCTCGGTGGGGTGGGGGGGGGGAGGGGGAGGGGAGGGGGGTGTGTCTCAGGAACTCTCTCCCTCAAAGGGCAGTGGAAGCAGAATCTTTGAATATTTTTAAGGCAGAGCGAGAGAGATTCTTGATGAACGAGGGGGGTGAAAGGTTATCGGGGGGTCAGCAGGAATGTGGGGTTGAGGTTACAGTCAGATCAGCCAATGATCTCATTGAATGGCGGGGCAGGCTCGAGGGGCCGAGTGGCCTCCTCCTGACCCTAATGCGTCTGTTACTATGTCAGTTTTGAAGCACTTTGTGTGTGCAAAGGTCAGTATTGAAGGAGCAGCAAGAGATAGGGAGCAGCAAAGCTGTGGAGCTATATGAAAGCAAGGGTAAAAATATTAGAAATTGGGCCATTTTGACCACAGAGTTACAGGTTGAACGGGCAGCAGAATGTTCCGGAAGGTTGCATGTTCAGCTAGAGTTGGCCATGCTTTCAAATTACTGATGGATTCAGAACATTCTGCACCTCTGCTACAGTTAGAATCTACCACTAGATTAGCAGCCCGTTCAATTTACCTCTTCTTAAAATTGAACAAATAAAAATGCCTTCTTCAGATAAGAAATGTGAAGCAGTTTAACTGCTGATGGAGTGTTGGGCAGAGAATCACTGTGAGAATCAATTCTGCTTCCACTGCCCTTTGAGGGAGAGAGTTCCCGAGACTCACCCCCTCTCCCCCCCCCCCCCCCCCCCCCCCCCCCCCCGAGAGAACCCATTCTCCTCATCTCCGTCTTAAACTAACGACCCCTTATTGTTAAACACTGACCCGAGTTCTAGATTCTCCCACAAGAGGAAACATCCTCTCCACATCCATCCTGTCAATACCCCTCAGCATCTTAAAGCTTTCAATCAAGTTGCCTCTTACTCTTCTCAACTCCAGTGGGCAGCACGGTAGCGCAAGTGGATAGCACTGTAGCTTCACAGCGCCAGGGTCCCAGGTTCGATTCCCCGCTGGGTTACTGTCTGTGCAGAGTGTACACGTGTAGCTGATCCACATGGTGTGAAACTATCCTGACCATAGCTGATGCTTTCTGCAACAAATTGAATTCGACAGGTCCTGCGTTCATGTTTTGGAAAGTGTGTGTGTGCATTTGTGTGTGTGTGTGTGTATTTGTGTGCATGTATTTTTGGCTGTATGTGTACATTTGTGTGTGTGCATCCATGTGTGCATTTGTATGTGTATGAGTATATTTGTGTGTGTGTTCATGTGTGCATTTTTATATGTGCATTTGTGGGTGTGTGTGCTGTTGTGTGTGTGTGTGTCCATTTGTGTGCGCATTTGTGTGTGCTGTGCATTTGTGTATGTGTGTGCATGCATTTATGTCTGTATGTGTGCATTTGTGTGTACATTTGTGCATGTGCGTCCATGTGTGCATTTTTATGTATGCATTTGTGTGTGTGTGTGTGTCCATTTGTGCATTTGTGTGTGTGTGTGCGCGTTTGTGTGTGCGTCCATGTGTGCATTTTATGTATGAATTTGTGTGTGCATTTGTGTGCACATGTGTGTGTGTATGTACATGTGTGTGTGTGTCCATGTGTGCCTTTTTGTATGTGTATTTTTGTGTGTATGTGTACATTTGTGCCTATGTATTTTCAAGATTCAACCAGTTATATAGCCAGAAAAAACATCACATCATTCACAGTAAGGAGAGACAGTGCACATGTTCTGTGTGTAGTCAAGGCTTCCACTGATTGTCCAATCTGGAGAGACACGTGGAGAACCAAAACATAGAGAAACTGTGGAAATGTGGAGATTGAGGGAAGGGATTCAGAGTCCCATCTAAACTGGAGATTCATTAACGATTCACACTGGGGAGAGGCCATCCACCAGCTCTCAGTATGGGAAGGATTCACTCAGTTGTCAACCTGTAATCACACCAGCAAGTTCACACTGTGGAGAGGCCATTCACCTGCTCTGTGTGGGAAGGGATTCACACAGTTATCCGGTCTGCAGACACACCAGCAAGTTCACACTGTGGAGAGGCCATTCACCTGCTCTGTGTGGGAAGGGATTCACACAGTTATCCGGTCTGCAGACACACCAGCAAGTTCACACTGTGGAGAGGCCATTCACCTGCTCTGTGTGGGAAGGGATTCACACAGTTATCCGGTCTGCAGACACACCAGCAAGTTCACACTGTGGAGAGGTCATTCATCTGGGCGACACCGTAGCACAGTAGTTAGCACTGTTGCTTCATAGCTCCAGGGTCCCAGGTTTGATTCTTGGCTTGAGTCACTATCTGTGCGGAGTCTGCACGTTCTCCCCGTGTCTGCGTGGGTTTCCTCCGGGTGCTCCGTTTTCCTCCCACAAGTCCCGAAAGACGTACTGTTAGGTGAACTGGACATTCTGAATTCTCCCTCCGTGTACCCGAACAGGTGCCGGAATGTGGCGACTAGGGGCTTTTCACAGTAACCTAATTGCAGTGTTAATGTAAGCCTACTTGTGACAATAAAGATTATTATTATATTTCTTTGTGTGTGCATTTGTGTGCCTGTGTATTTTTGTGTGTATGCATTTGTGTGTGTGTGCATTTGTGTGTCTGTGTACATTTGTGTGTATACTTTTGTGTGTGTGTACATTTGTGTGCCTGTGTATTTGTATGTGTGTGCATTTGTGCGAATGCGTTTGTGTGTGTACTTGTACATTTGTGTGTGTGCGTCCATGTGTGCATTTGTGTGTGTGTGTGCATTTGTGTGTGAGTGTGCATTTGTGTGTGTATTTGTGTGTGTATGTGTACATTTGTGTGTATGCATTTGTGTGTGTGTGTGCATTTGCATGCCTGTGTATTTCTGTGTGTATGCATTTGTACGTGTGTCTGCATTTGTGTGTGTATGCGTGCATTTGTGTGTATGCATTCGTGTGTGTGTGTGTGCATTTATGTGTGTGTATATGTACATTTGTGTGGATACATTTGTGTGTGTGTGCATTTTTGTGCCTGTGTATTTCTGTGTGTGTGCATTTGTACCGTGTATATTTCTGTGTGTGTGTGCTCAAATAATTTGATGAGCAATCAAACGAAATGAGCCACCATGACCACATAAACACCACCACCATTGTAAATTTGAGAGGGAGCATGTTCCTGGCCTAGTAAGGTTTAGGCCATGGTTCTGTGAGCATCCACTCTCTCAGTCAGAAGGTTGTGGCTTCGAAAGCCCACTCCAGGCAGCTGAGTACATCATCTAACCCAAATTCCCCAGTGCAGGACTGAGGGAGTGCTGCACTGTTGGGGGGGGGGCGCTATCTTCCCAATCGGATGTGAACCCAAGGTTCTGTCTGCTGCCCAAACTGGAAATAAACGATCCCGTTGGAACTATTTTGAAGAAATGCGGGGAATCTTTCCTGAGTGGCCTGAGCCAATATTCATCTCTCAATCAAGACCCAAAGAACAAATCATTTGCTCATTTTCACTTGCTGGTTGTGGGAACTTGCTTGTAGGTGCAGCCACTGCGCTGTTAGGGAGGGAGTTCCAGGATTTTGACCCAACGGCAGCGAAGGAGCGGCCGATATATTTCCGAGTCAGGGTGGTATGTTTGGTTTGGATGGGGAACCTCCAGGTTTTGGCGTTTCCAGGTATCTGCTGCTCTTGTCCTTCTGGATGGTAGGAGTAACAGGTTTGGAAGGTGCTGTTGAATGAATCTTGTTGAGTTACTGTGCTGCATCTTGTAGGTACACCACATGGAGGGGAGTCAATGATCAGGATGGGGTGCCAATGGAGTGGGGCTGCTTTGTCCTGGATGGTGTCGAGCTTGTTGAGTGTTGTTGGGGCTGCACTCATCCAGGCAAGTGGAGAGCGTTCCATCACACTCCTGACTTGTGCCTTGTAGATGGTGGACAGGCTTTGGGGAGTCAGGAGGTGAGTTACTCGCGGATCCCCAGCCTCTGACCTGCTCTGGCAGCCACAGTATTTAAAGCCGTCCTGACGGGTCGATGCTTTGCACATTGTTAAGAGATCCCAACTACCCTTTGATCCTCTCGTGCAAAACAGAAAAAGGACAGGGCGGAGGGAGGCGAACAGAGAGAGAGAAGAGAGGAGCGAATGGGAAAGATGGGGGACAGACGGGGGGGGGAAAGTCCGGGAGAAACCGATGGCAGCTGCCCCAGGACTGACTCGGGAACAAAAGCCAACCCCCCCAAAACAAAATCCTAGGAAGTGGGAGCAGCATGAATCCGGGAAAACCGGCTCCAAAACGTCTCCCACCCCACCACGGGCTAGGGGCAGGTCTGGGATGGGCCCCAGGTGCTGGACAACGGAGAGGAACGAACCACGGTGATATTTCTCTGTCGGTTGATCCGCAGCCTAAAGGGTTAATAACTCTGAACAATTTACACTCGGCCACGCTACACAATCCGACGCCCTTCCCCCACCCCCCATTCCCATCTCTGCCTCTCCTCGTCCAAAGATGTTATTAAACCCGCAAAACTATATTGCTGATTTGCATAATAATATCCTATAATCTTTCCATTTTTTTTTTTTTCCCCTTCGCCCAATTCAATTAGAGAATCTAATAAGTTTTGGAATGTCGAGTTTCGCTGCTAATCTTGTTGCCTCAGCTGCTGCATTAAAGCCAAGCTCAGGCTGCCTCTCCCGTATCCACGGTGATGACTGCAGCCACAGGAAATGAGGAGCAGGGCGACGGGAAATTGCCTTCAGGCCGAGCCTGGGGCCTGGTGGCTGGCTGACTGGGAGTGAGCGAGGCTGGGGGTGCGTTGCCAAGGCCGGACTGTCAGGGTTTCACTGCTGGTTCAAACTTCAGAGAGCGAAGGGGGACACGTGGCGACTGTTGCCGGGGCCTGCCCAGCAGGCCTGGAGTCTTCCTCTGCAAACATTCTTTGCGGAAGCCATGGCACAAACGGATTGGGGTGCCCACACAATGCAAAACAAAACGGCAATATGACCGTCTTGGCCAGTTCGTCTGTCCAACTCTGGAACGCTTCAAGTAAGAGGTTGAGACTGACCCCAAAAGATGGTTCCCCCTCCAGTATGACTGCAGTGGAGTCACTTCCAACTCCTCGTCAGCACCTTCCAAACCCGTGGTCTCTACCACCTACGGGGACAAGGTGCGTGGCAACACCACCACCTGGAGGTTCCCCTCCGAGTCACTAACCACCCCGACTTGGAAATATATCGGCCCTTCCTTCACTGTCGCTGGGGGCAACATCCTGGAACTCCCTCCCTAACAGCACTGTGGGTGTACCTACACCACATGGACTGCAGCGGGTTCAAGAAGGTAGCTCGCCACCACCTTCTCAAGGGGCAATTAAGGATGGGCAATATGTTGAAGCATCCCAGGAATTAATTCATTTTTTTTAAATGCTCTTTACAACCTTTAGATTGGTGACCCTGGGATTCGGAGGGATAACAAGAAACCTGCCCAAGGACTAAGAGGGAATAATAATCCACCCAGCAGAATATCCATGGGATGGGGTTGGCTGCATATTTTATATCCGACCCAATCAAACTTGCCACTGAGGTGTTGGCTACGTTGGGTTAAAATTAGCACATTAACTCTGTCACAGCGGGCAGACAGTGCCGACGAGACCGACATTTATTGAAATCCCTTCACTCAAAGAGTTGTGAATCTTAAATTCGCTGCCCCTATAAGATTCTGGGTGCTCCATTGTGGAATATAGACTCGGGACAGACGGATTCCCTTGGGCTCGGGGAATCAAGGGATATGGGGAGAAGGCTGGAAAATGGAGTTGAAGGTATGGTGGCACAGTGCTGAGCACTGCTGCCTCACAGCGCCAGGGATCTGGGTTCGACTCCGGCCTTGGGTGACTGTGTGGTTTGCCCGTCCTCCCCCTGTGTGCGTGGGTTTCCTCCGGGTGCTCCGGTTTCCTCTCACAGTCCAAAGATGTGCGGGTTAGATGGGGTTACGGGGGTAGGGCGGGGGAGTTGTACTTTGCAGGGTGCTCTTTCAGAGGGTCGGTGCAGACTCAATGGGCCGAATGGTCTACTCCTATTTCTTGTGTTCTTGTGTAATACAGCTGACGCTCTAAATGGCACACAGTTCCAGGAGATACCAATCAAACAGCAATGTGAAAAATATTTGTACACAACGGAACCAGCCCAGTACCATCACCGTCAGACGGCAAGGCCACACGTTCCAATATTACGGGAGCTCAAGCATTTTAATTCTCGATGTATGTTCTGAAGGAAGGCGGCACGGTGGCGTAGTGGTTAGCACAGCTGCCTCACGGCGCTGAGGACTTGGGTTCGATCCCGGCCCTGGGTTACTGTCCGTGTGGAGTTTGCACATTCTCCCTGTGTCTGCGTGGGTCTCCCCCCCCCCCCCCCCTCCCCCCCCCCCCCCCCCCCCCCCTCCCCCAACAACCCAAAAGGATGTGCGGGGTAGGTGGATTTTGAAAAAAAAGAATCTAAATTTATTTTCAAAAATATATTTTCCGAAGGTTTTCCTTGGCGAATGGTGTGCGGCTCTGGGCGGCCACGGGGTCTGAGTGGAGCAGACGGACGCATCCATCCATCAGTTAGCAGCTGTTAACGGACAGCCCGAGATCACTATCAGGCACAGTCTGTCGCTAAGTCACGTAAGACGATGCTGGGACAGTGGGGCGCCAGCACAGTCAAGGAGGGAGGTTTTAAGGAGCGACTTAAAGGAGAGAGAGAGAGGAAGAGTTTTGGGGAAAGAATTCCAGAGCTGCTGAAGGTACGATGGCCAACAGAAACCTGGGGCTGGATTCTCCGCCGGAGTGATTCTCCGTTATGCAGCGCCCAGGGGCTGCCCCACAATGGGAAATCCCATTGACCGCCCAGCGTAACGGAGAATACCGCCAGCAGGTCCGGGCTGAAAAGTGGTGCGGGGGGCGGAGAATCCCGTCCATGATATTCGGGTCCCACTGACCTGCTTCGGAAATTATTCGTTGGCGGTCTTCGTGCGACGGCATTGGTCAGCTTTCATAGATAGAATCTACAGTGCAGAAGGAGGCCATTTGGCCCATCGAGTCTGCGCCGGCTCTTGGAAAGAGCATCCTACCCAAGCCCAGACCCCTACCCTATCCCCGTAACCCAGTAACCCCACCCAACACTAAGGGCAATTTTGGAGACCCAGCGCAATTGATCATGGCCAATCCACCTAACCTGCACATCTTTGGATTGTGGGAGGAAACCGGAGCACCCGGAGGATACCCACGCAGACACGGGGAGAACGTGCAGACTCCGCGCAGACAGTGACCCAGCGGGGAATCGAACCTGGGACCCTGGAGCTGTGAAGCAATTGTTCGAACCACTATGCTACCGTGCTGCCCGCAATCGTTCACACGTTAATACCCACGTCATTCTCTGCTATTTCAATCTGGGGGTCCATTCCGTAGGCTTCCCATGATTCGTGTGAGGGAGCAGTTTTTGGGGGAGCGTGTCGTGTTGCGAACTCAATGCTATTTGCTATGAGTCCTTTGGCCTGTGTGGGCAAATGGGGTTTTGGTGCAGACTAGATGGGCTGAAGGGCCTCCTTGCGCACTGGAGGGATTCTAGGATATTCTGCTCTCTGTGGTTTTGTCCACTTTCCACACAGTACAGAGGCCCCCACGCACTGTCTTGTGTGTCAGCCAGGGTGGGATGGTTATCACATTATTTGCTGTTGGGATTGACTCTCTTCGATCCTGGGCCACATTAGGCAGGAGCGCCGAGGACCCTGGGAAATTTTAATAAAGGTACATTGCTGGGAATTTAATAAAAGATAAGATCATCAGATTAAGCTGCGATGGCTTGTTGCCATGGCGCCTCAGCGCAATATCTTCACAGCAGGGCCGGTTTAACCCTTCGGGCCCTGCTCTGGTGGGATGAGCAGCTGCTGCCACACTAATTGAAGGCAGTTCTCATCACTGTGTGAGCGGCCAGCTCCTGAGGAACGCGCAGCTGAAGGCATGCCTCGGGGAAAGAAGGGCTGGGTCGCAACGGGTCAGGGTGCCCCCTGCCGCCATTGTCAGCCTGTGCAGGCACCTCTGGCCGCTTAGCCATCCGCCAAACCCCAGGAGGAAGGGAGCCTTCAGAAGGAAGTCTCAGACACTCCCACTCCTGGGTTCCAGTTTCCACTCCGGAGATCTCGCTCAGCGGCCGGGCTGACACTCGATGTCGAAGTACTGAGGGAAGGCCGCAGTGTTGGAGCACGGCGGACTGGGTTGGGGGAGGGGTGGGGGGGGGGGGGGGGGGGAAGGAAGCACGGTTTACCAACTAAAGCACCCAATCATGTCAGCTCCCTCTCTCTCAGGCCGATGTGAGACATCCTCCGCAATTTTTGGAAAGGAAACGAGGGGAGCCCTGACCAAGATTTTATTTATCAACCAGCGTCGCTAACAAGGGAATAAGATGGTCATTGGCACGTTTGTGGGATCTTGCTCTGCACAAGCTGGCCGCCCCCTTTCCTACATTATGGCAATTTGAAAGTGCCCCATTGACTGCGAAACACTTGTGAACTCAAAGAGCGGCACATAATTCCCTATTTTCCTCATCAATGTATTAACGGCACAATGATTAGTTGATTGGTTATCCTGAGCTTGGGTATCGCTCAAAAGAGACATTTTTGTCAAAACCTTTTGTCTTGCACTCATCAGGGTCTCCACCAATCAAAGTCCACTTGTCGACCAATCCTACAGTGCCAGGTTGTTTCATAGAACATAGAATAGAAGATAGAAATATACAGCACAGAACAGGCCCTTCGGCCCACGATGTTGTGCCGAACTTTTGTCCTAGATTAAGAACAAATTAATCTACACCCCATCATTCTACAGCAATCCATGTACCTATCCAATAGCCGCTTGAAGGTCCCTAATGTTTCCGACTCAACTACTTCCACAGGCAGTGCATTCCATGCCCCCACTACTCTTTGGGTAAAGAACCTACCTCTGACATCCCCCCTATATCTTCCACCATTCACCTTAAATTTATGTCCCCTTGTAATGGTTTGTTCCACCCGGGGAAAAAGTCTCTGACTGTCTACTCTATCTATTCCCCTGATTATCTTATAAACCTCTATCAAGTCGCCTCTCATCCTTCTCCGTTCTAATGAGAAAAGGCCTAGCACCCTCAACCTTTCCTTGTGAGACCTACTCTCCATTCCAGGCAACATCCTGGTAAATCTCCTTTGCACCTTTTCCAAAGCTTCCACATCCTTCCTAAAATGAGGCGACCAGAACTGCACACAGTACTCCAAATGTGGCCTGACCAAGGTTTTGTACAGCTGCATCATCACCTCACGGCTCTTAAATTCAATCCCTCTGCTAATGAACGCTAGCACGCCATAGGCCTTCTTCACAGCTCTATCCGCTTGAGTGGCAACTTTCAAAGATGAACATAGACCCCCAAGATCTCTCTGCTCCTCCACATTGCCAAGAACCCTACCGTTAACCCTGTATTCCGCATTCATATTTGTCCTTCCAAAATGGACAACCTCACACTTGTCAGGGTTAAACTACATCTGCCACTTCTCAGCCCAGCTCTGCATCCTGTCTATGTCTCTTTGCAGCTGACAACAGCCCTCCTCACTATCCACAACTCCACCAATCTTCGTATCGTCTGCAAATTTACTGACCCACCCTTCAACTCCCTCATCCAAGTCATTAATGAAAATCACAAACAGCAGAAGGCCCAGAACTGATCCCTGTGGTACGCCACTGGTAACTGGGCTCCAGGCTGAATATTTGCCATCCATCACCACTCTCTGACTTCTATTGGTTAGCCAGTTCGTTATCCAACTGACCAAATTTCTCACTATCCCATGCCTCCTTACCTTCTGCATAAGCCTACCATGGGGAACCTTATCAAATGCCAAGTTGTTTCCTCCCGACACTGGTATTCTCATAAATTGTCCGACGACAGCTGGGCCCACCATTTGTTGCCCATTCCTAATTGAACAGAATCGCTCGCTCGGCCATTTCAGAGGGCAGTTAAGAGTTAACCACATTGCTGCGTGTCAGGAGTCACATATAGGCCAGACCAATCGACATCCTGGGGGTTACCATTGATCAGAAACTGAACTGCACCAACCACATTAATACTGTGGCTACCAGGGCAGGTCAAAGGCTAGGAATCCTACAGCGAGTAATTCACCTCCTGACCCCCCAAAGCCTGTCCACCATCAACAAGGCACAAGTCAGGGGTGTGATGGGATACTCTCCACTTGCCTGGATGAGTGCAGCTCCAACAACACTCAAGAAGCTCGACACCATCCAGGACAAAGCAGTCTCGCTTGATTGCTCCCCCTTCCACAAACATTCAAACCCCCCACCACTGATGAACAGCGGCAGCCGTGTGCACCATCTTCAAGATGCACTGCAGGAACTCACCAAGGTTCCTTAGACAGCACCTTCCAAACCCACCTCCACTACCATCTAGAAGGACAAGAGAAGCAGATACCTGGGAATCCCACCACCTGGAGGTTCCCCTCCAAGTCACTCACCAACCTGACTTGGAAATATATCGCCGCTCCTTCACTGTCGCTGGGGCAACATCCTGGAACTCCCTCCCTAACAGCACTGTGGGTGTACCTACACCTAAAGGACTGCAGCGGTTCAAGAAGGCAGCTCACCACCACCTTCTGAAGGGCAACTAGGGATGGGCAATAAATGCTGGCCTAACCACTGCCTCCACACTCCTTAATGAAAAGCTTGACAAAATCCCTTTTTCAGCAATGTTTCCTGTACTATTTCCCATCGACAGGCTGCACTTCCCTGTTCCTACTAATCAACCCAACCCCCATCCCCTGTACTCCACCCAACCCTTGACATCAGCAGGCAGGGATATGATAGTCTTGGGCAGTTGGTGATAGCAGAGTATCAGGGTGATGAGAACAGTCGTCAGTACCTCCTGTGTCTGGAGCTTTGTTAACCCCCGCAGCGCTGGAGCGGATCATAGAATTTACAGCGCAGAAGTAGGCCATTCGGCCCATCAAGCCTGCACTGACTCTTGGAAAGAGCACCCTACCCAAGCCCACACCTCCACCCCAACTAACCTAAGGGCAATTTAGGCTGGCCAATCCACCTAACCTGCACATCTTCAGACTGTGGGAGGAAACCGGAGCACCCGGAGGAAACCCACGCAGAAACGGGGAGAACGTGCAGACTCCACACAGACAGTGACCCAGCGGGGAATCGAACCTGGGACCCTGGAGCTGTGAGGCCACAGCGCTGACCGCTGTGACAGTGCTGACTGGCATGTTCCTGTGAGGAAGAAGGATAAATACGGTAAATTTCAGGAACCTTGGATAACGAGAGATATTGTAGGTCTCATCAAAAAGAGAAAGGAGTCATTTGGCAGGGCTAGAAGGCTGGGAACAGGCGAAGCCTGTGTGGAATATAAGGAAAGTAGGAAGGAACTTAAGCAAGGAGTCAGGAGGGCTAGAAGGGGGTCACAAAAAGTCATTGGCAATTAGGGTTAAGGAAAATCCCAAAGCTTTTTACACGTACGTATAAAGCAAGAGGGTAGCCAGGATAAGGGTTGGCCCATTGAAGGATAGGCAAGGGAATCTATGTGTAGAGCCAGAGGAAATGGGCGAGGTACTAAATGAATACTTTGCATCAGTATTCACCAAAGAGAAAGAATTGGTGGATGTTGAGTCTGGAGGAGGGTGTGTAGATAGCCTGGGTCACATTGAGATCCAAAAAGACGAGGTGTTGGGCGTCTTGAAAAATATTAAGGTAGATAAGTCCCCAGGGCCTGATGGGATCTACCCAGAATACTGAAGGAGGCTAGAGAGGAAATTGCTGAGGCCTTGACAAAAATATTTGGATCCTCACTGTCTGCAGGTGATGTCCCGGAGGACTGGAGAATAGCCAATGTTGTTCCTTTGTTTAAGAAGGGTAGCAAGGATAATCCAGGGAACTACAGGCCGGTGAACCTTACGTCAGTGGTAGGGAAATTACTGGAGAGAATTCTTCGAGACAGGCTCTACTCCCATTTGGAAGCAAATGGACGTATTAGCGAGAGGCAGTACGGTTTTGTGAAGGGGAGGTCGTGTCTCACTAACGTGATAGAGTTTTTCGAAGAGGTCACGAAGATGATTGATGCAGGAAGGGCAGTGGATGTTGTCTACATGGACTTCAGTAAGGCCTTTGACAAGGTCCCTCATGGTAGACTGGTACAAAAAGTGAAGTCAGACGGGATCAGAGGTGAGCTGGCAAGGCGGATACAGAACTGGCTACATCATAGAACGCAGAGAGTAGCAATGGAAGGTTGCTTTTCTGATTGGAGGGCTGTGACTAGTGGTGTTCCGCAGGGATCAGTGCTGGGAGCTTTGCTGTTCGTAGTATATATAAATGATTTGGAGGAAAATGTAACTGGTCTGATTAGTAAAGTTGCGGACGACCCAAAGGTTGGTGGGACGAAAGAGAAAATGCTGGAAAATCTCAGCAGGTCTGGCAGCATCTGTAGGGACAGAAAAGTGCTAACGCTTCGAGTCCAATGACCCTCTCTCACAAAGGTTGGTGGAATTGCAGATAGCGATGAGGACTGTCAGGGGCGGGGGGGGGGGGGGTTATATGGATTCCACTGAGGCAAACGGTTAACCTTTCATGGTTTGCATTTTGACATTCTGGCATATTGCTCAGTGTATCTAAGGTTCAAACTCTGGGTCCAGTGTTACTTGGGTCAATTTAATTTTCAGAGGCTGGTCTTTTATTAGTCTTGGTCCTGTTCTGACACAATGGTAATGGTGAATGGGAATTCCACTGGCTCCATATAAATATCAGTAGTTCCAAAAAAATAGCATCGAAATACAAGCAAGGCAGAAACATATTGTACAATAGATCTTCCCACTGCATCAGCTGCATGGTGCAGAGCGGTTGGGAGCTGGGATTGTTTTCCTTATAACCGAGCAGGTTCATCATAGAATTTACAGTGCAGAAGGAGGCCATTCGGCCCATCGAGTCTGCACCGGCTCCTGGAAAGAGCACCCTACCCAAGGTTAACACCTCCACCCTATCCCCATAACCCAGAAACCCCACCCAACACCAAGGGCAATTTTGGATACTAAGGGCAATTTATCATGGCCAATCCACCTAACCTGCACATATTTGGACTGTGGCAGGAAACCGGAGCATCCGGAGGAAACCCACGCGCACACGGGGAGGACGTGCAGACTCCGCACAGACAGTGACCCAGCCGGGAATCGAACCTGGGACCCTGGAGCTGTGAAGCGATTGTGCTATCCACAATGCTACCGTGCTGCCCGTAATGGTTATGGGCAGGCATGGTAAAAATGGTCACAATTATCAATGGTTTTGTTTGATTAGTTAGGAAGAAACTTTATTCACTGGCAGGAGGATCAGAAAACAGAGGACACTGATTAATTAGATTTTACTTCTCCCCTCTGATTATAAACCTATCAAATTGTAACAGGACTAGACAGGGCGGATGCAGAAAGGATGGTGCCGATGGCGGGCAAAGCTAGAACCAGGGGTCACAGTCTAAGGATATGAGGTAAACCATTTAGGACTAAGATGAGGAGCCATGGGCGCGATTCTCCGCTCCCCACGCCGGGTGGGAGAATCCCGGGAGGGCCGGGCGAATCACGCCACGCCGCCTTGGCACGCCCCGCGATTCTCCCCCCCCCCCCCCCCCCAAAATGGCGTGTCCCGTTTTGCGTGACGCCGCTCGGAGAATCGGCGCATGCCGTTTTTTACGCCGACCGGCGATTCTCCGGCCCGGATGGGCCGAGCGGCCTGACGAACCCGACCGGTTCACGCCGGCGGCAACCACACCTGGCGTGAACAGCACGCGACAGGTAAGTGTGGGGCCTGTGGAGGGCGGAGGGAGGATCGAGCACCACGGGCGTGCTCATGAGGTGACTGGCCCGCGATCGGTGCCCACCGATCGTCGGGCCGGCGTCTCTAGGAGACGCACTCTTTTCCCTCCGCCGCCCGCAAGATCAAGCCGCCATGTCTGGCAGGGCAGCGGAGGGGAAGACGACAACCCCGCAAGTATTCTATGTTTTCAAGAAGGAGTTTGATAAAGTTGTTGGGGATCAAAGCTCTAAAGGGACCAAATGATACGGGGGGGAAGTGGAAACAGATTACTGATGTGGATGACCAACCATGATCACAATGAATAGCGGAGCATGCTCGAGGGGCAGAATGGTGGCCTCCAGCTCGATTTTCTATGTCACTGTATTACGTCAAATCTGTTGATTCTCATGTTGAATGAGACCCTGTCTTTATTTACCTGTCCCTGTCTATACTACGTTGTTCTGTTTGTGCCACACTCAATTAATACTACACTAGACCATGCATATGATTATATTACATTAAGTTCCGCCTCTTTTATAATCCACAGGAATGTATCTCTTTACATCACACCAGGGCCAGTCTCTGTTAATATTACACCGGACCATGTTCCTGTTGTCTGTCTCGATATTATAAATTATTGTATATATATATATATGCTTGTTTGTGACTAGTGGTGTTCGGCAGGGATCAGTGCTGGGATCTTTGCTGTTCGTATATAAATGATTTGGAGGAAATGTAACTGGTCTGATTAGTAAGTTTGCGGACAACACAAAGGTTGGTGGAATTGCGGATAATGATGAGGACCGTCAAGGATACAGCAGGATTTAGATTGTTAGGAGACTTGGGCGGAGAGATGGCAGATGGAGTTTAACCCGGACAAATGTGAGGTAATGCATTTTGGAAGGTCTAATGCAGGCAGGGAATATACAGTGAATGGTAGAACCCTCAAGAGTATTGAAAGTCAGAGAGATCTCGGTGCACAGGTCCACAGGTCACTGAAAGGGGCAACACAGGTAGGAAGGTAGTCAAGGAGGCATACGGCATGCTTGCCTTCATTGGCCGGGGCATTGAGTATAAGAATTGGCAAGTCATGTTGCAGCTGTATGGAACCTTAGTTAGGCCACACTTGGAGTATCGTGTTCAATTCTGGTCGCCACACTACCAGAAGGATGTGGAGGCTTTGGAGAGGGTGCACAAGAGATTTACCAGGAGGTTGCCTGGTATGGAGGGCATTAGCTATGAGGAGTGGTTGAATAAACTCGGTTTGTTCTCACTTGAACGACGGAGGTTGAGGGGCGACCTGATAGAGGTCTACAAAATTAGGAGAGACATGGACAGAGTGGATAGTCAGAGGCTTTTCCCCAGGGTAGAGGGGTCAATTACTAGGGGGCATAGGTTTAAGGTGCAAGGGGCAAGGTTTAGAGTAGATGTACGAGGCAAGTTTTTTACACAGAGGTAATGCATTTTGGAAGGTCTAATGCAGTGGGTGCCTGGAACTCGCTGCCGGAGGAGGTGGTGGAAGCAGGGACGATAGTGACATTCAAGGGGCATCTTGACAAATACATGAATAGGATGGGAATAGAGGGATACGGACCCAGGAAGTGTAGAAGATTTTAGTTTAGTCGGGCAGCATGGTCGGCACGGGCTTGGAGGGCCGAAGGGCCTGTTCCTGTGCTGTACTTTTCTTTGTTCTTTGACATAGTGCTGCCCCAATTCACTGGAGTTTAAACGAATGAGAGATGATCTTATTGAAATGTATAAGATTCTGAGGGGACTCCACGGGATAGAGGCTGAGAGTGCGGTTTCCCCATCAGGAAATCTAGAACTAGCGAACACAGCGTAAAAAGTAACGGTTCTTCCATTCACAACAGAGAAATGTCTTCCCTTGGAGTGTGGTTTATTTTTGGATTTCTCAGAGAGAGGGTCATTGAATACATTCAAGGCTGAGTTAGACTAAGTTTTGATTAATAAGGGGAGTCAGGGTTATGATGGAGGGAGGTGGGGGGGGGGGGGGGGGGGGGGGTCAGGCAGAGACATGAAGCTAAGGCCACAATCAGATTAGACATGATGTTATTGAGTGGTGGAGCGGGCTTGATGGGCCGAATGGACTACACCTGCTCCTGTTTCTCATGCTCTCATCATCTTGTGAAAAGGTCAATCTGTAGGGGAAGCGAAGTGATTTGTGTGTCTGGGGAGCGATGGTCCGGTGTATGTGCGGAGAGCTGATCCAGTGTGTGTGCGGAGAGCTGATCCAGTATGTGTGTGGAGAAGTGATCTAGTGTGTGTGGGCGGTGATCCAGTGTGTGTGCGGAGAGCTGATCCAGTGTGTGTGTGGAGAGGTGATCCAGTGTGTGTGCGGAGAGCTGATCCAGTGTGTGTGTGGTGAAGTGATCTAGTGTGTGTGGGGTGGTGATCCAGTGTGTGTGCGGAGAGCTGATCCAGTGTGTGTGTGGAGAGGTGATCCAGTGTGTGTGTGGAGAGCTGATCCAGTGTGTGTGGGGTGGTGATCCAGTGTATGTGCGGAGAGCTGATCCAGTGTGTGCGGAGAGGTGATCCAGTGTGTGTGTGGAGAGGTGATCCAGTGTGTGTGTGGAGAGGTGATCCAGTGTATGTGCGGAGAGCTGATCCAGTGTGTGTGGAGAGGTGATCCAGTGTGTGTGTGGAGAGGTGATCCAGTATGTTTGTGGAGCGTGATGCAGTCTTTTGTGGAGAGGTGATCCAGTGTGTTTGTGGATAAGTGATCCAGTGTGTTTGTAGAGAGATGATCCAGTGTGTGTGTGGATAGCGATCCAGTGTATGTGTGGAGAGTGATCAAGTGTGGGTGTGGGGTGGTGATCCAGTGTGTTTGTAGAGAGGTGATCCAGTATGTGCGTGGAGAGTGATCCAGTGTGTTTCTGGTGATGTGATCCAGTGTAAGTGGAGAGGTGATAAAGTGTGTGTGCGGAGAGGTGATCCAGTGTGTGTGGGGTGGTGATCCAGTGTGTGTGTGTGTGTGTGTGTGGAGTGGTGATCCAGTGTGTGTGGAGAGGTGATCCAGTATGTGTGTGGAACGGTGATCCAGTGTGTCTGGGGAGAGGTGATCCTGTGTGTGTGTGGATAGGTGATCCAGTGTGTGTGTGGAGTGGTGATCCAGTGTGTTTCTGGTGATGTGATCCAGTGTGTGGAGTGAGGTGATCCAGTGTGTGTGTGGAGTGGTGATACATTGTGTTTGTGGAGAGGTGATCCAGTGTGTGTGTGGATAGGTGATCCAATGTGTGTGTGGATAGATGATCCAGTGTGTGTGGATAGGTGATCCAGTGTGTGTGTGAAGAGGTGATCCAGTGTGTGTGTGGAGTGGTGATCCAGTTTGTGTGTGGAGAGTGATCCAGTGTGTTTCTGGTTATGTGATCCAGTGTGTGGAGCGAGGTGATCCAGTGTGTGTGTGGAGTGGTGATCCATTGTGTTTGTGGAGAGATGATCCAGTGTGTAGAGCAAATGATTTGATGTGTGAGGTGAGTGTGTGTGTAGGGAGGGATGATTAAGTGTGTGAGGTGACAGCGTGTCTCGGAGAGTTGATAAGACTTAAGAATTTATCTTAGAATTTCATGAAACACAGGAATAATGAACCAACTTAACGAGGCCACAAGAAGGTGAGAAATGGAAAAGCCCAATTTGATCTGGGAATTTTGGGAGTGATCTCCATCTACTGGTCAAATGGAGAACACCATCTTTAAAATTAGCCTGCGCTAGGTTGAAAAATCTAACTGGATCTTTCCAAAGCGGCCTGCATTCCCAACCAAAAGAAAAATCGGGAATTGTGGCTTAACAAGGAGAGGGAGGGATGACGACTATGCTGGATAAGTATGGCCTTTCCAGGAACAGTGGGAGCTGAGGGTCAGTATGAGGACAGCATCGACAGGATCCATTCTGTCCTCGGAGGAGCACCACTCTGCAAATGTGAACATTGAACTGATGGCTCAGTAATGAATACGTATTACACTGTTTATCTATCCTTTATCCATCTATCTCTCTACCTCCACCCCCCACCCGTCTGTCCATCCATCTCTCTATCACTCCATCTGTCGCTCCATCTCTCAGCCATTTCTCTCCATCGCTCCACCTCTCCATCAGTCCATTTATCTCTCCATCTCTCCCTCAGTCTGTATATTTCTCCATCTGTCTATCTCTCTATCCCCCATCTATCTATCGATCTGCGTCTCACAGAATCAGTGTAGAAGGAGGCCATTCAGCCCATTGAGTCTGCTCCGGCGCTCGGGAAGAACACTTAGCCCTCGCCTCCACCCTATCCCCGTAACCCAGCAACCCCACTTAACGTTTTTGGACACAAAGGGCAATTTATGATGGCCAATCCACCTAACCTGCATCTCTTTGGCCTGCGGGAGGAAACCGGAGCACCAGGAGGAAACCCACGCACACACGGGGAGAAAGCGCAAACTCCACACAGTCACCCGAAGCCGGAATCGAACCTGGGACACTGGAGCTGTGAGGCAGCAGTGGTAACCACTGTACCACCGTGCCACCCCATTGAAGCCATTGATATAACTTTGAGGAGATTAGTTATAGGCTGCACGAGCGGTGAGTTGCTGATCTCAGTTGACATGAACATTACCGTGGCCTCGAGTCTGATGGTTCTGTGCTCGAACTGTATCCTTCAAACCTTCCCCTCCCCCTTCACTTACCATCAGGAACTACACCCTCACCTACATTCGCACGTATAAATTAGAAACAGGAGGTGGCCACTCGGCCCCTCGAGACTGCTCTGCCATTCAAATAATCATGACTGATCTGACTGCAACTTCAAACCACATTTCTGCCTAACGCCCCCTCCCCGATAACCTTTCACCCCCTTGTCCGTCAAGAATCTATCTTGCTTTGCCTTAAAAATATTCAAAGACTCTGCTTCCACTGCCCTTTCGAGGAAGAAGGTTCCAGACTCATGAGCCTCTGACAGAAAATATTTCTCCTCATCTCCGTCTTATATGGGCGACCCCTTATTTTTGAACTGTGACCTCTAGTTCTCAAGGAAACATCCTCTCCACATCCACCCCCACAGGTGGTGTGGCTACAGGAGTAGGCCATTGGAATACAGGCCACATGGGAGACAGGACGTATTCGCCTGGAGAGCACAGAGACAGACACAGAATCTGGACAGGAAGCAAAAAGTGCAGCCACTGATTGAGCAGCTCCTGAGTCTGTAACCTCCCCCAGCTCCTACAACCCTCCCTATCCCTGTAACCTCCTCCGTCCCCTATGACCCTCACTATCTCTGTAACCTCCTCCGTCCCCTATGACCCTCCTATCTCTGTAACCTCCTCCGTCCCCTACAACCCTTCCTATCTTTGCAACCTCCTCCAGTCTCTGCAACCCACTCTATCCCTGAAATCTTCTCCAGCCGGTACAATCCTCCCTGTCTCTGTAACCTCCTCCAGCCCTCAGAACCCTCGCTATCTGTATCAGAAACTCCAGTGCTACACTCCTCCCTATTTTAGTCACCTCCTCCTATCCTATCATCCCTGTGGTCTGCAACGTCCCTCACCCCTCCAACCCGAACCCCGTCCCTCGCCAATCTCTGTAACCCTCGGCAGCTCTGCAATCCTCCAAGAATGTTGCGTGCCTCAAGAGTCCAGCCTATTGTATCCAATACTTCCACCATTGGCACCATGCCATCAGCTGTGTGAGCGCCTCAATTCCCTCCCTAAACTCCTCTTCCTCTCCACAATTCTTCCCTCAAGTCGCAGTGGGATGTACAGATTTTGGGGGATCGTTTTGGGCATAAGGGAGAGAGGTCGGGGAAGAAGCCCCAAGAGATCGATTGGTTAGTGTTGGGTGAGGGATTTCCTGTGCCATGCTCCCCCCTCCCCCCCCACCCCAACCCCAGACACACGCAACCCGGGCGTGAAGCAAATGCCCAACTAAATTATTGAGGTGAAAATCTGTTATATAATTTTTTTCAAAATTCTTCCATAGATGTGGATAACCTTGACAAGGTTGGAATTTGTTGCCCATCCCTAATTGCCCTTGAACTGAGGGGCTCGCTCGGCCCTGTCGGGGGGCAGTTAAGAGTTAACCACATTGCTGTGGGTCTGGAGTCACATGTAGGCCAGACCGGGTAAGGACGGCAGATTTCCTTCCCTGAAGGACATTAGTGAACCAGACGGGTTTTAACAACAATCGACAATGGTTCATCGGCATAGAACATAGAACATTACAGCACAGTACGGGCCCTTCGGCCCTCGATGTTGCGCCGACCTGTTAAACCAACTGAAGCCTATCTGACCTACACTATTCCATTTTCATCCATATGTCTATCCAGTGACCACTTAAATGCCCTTAAAGTTGGCGAGTCTACTACTGTTGCAGGCAGGGCGTTCCACACCCCTACTACTCTCTGAGTAAAGAAACTGCCTCTGACATCTGTCCTATATCTACCACCCCTCAATTTAAAGCTATGTCCCCTCGTGTTGGTCATCACCATCCGAGGAAAGAGACTCTCACTGTCCACCCTATCTAACCCTCTGACTATCTTATATGTCTCTATTAAGTCACCTCTCGGCCTTCTCCTCTCTAATGAAAACAACCTCAAGTCCCTGAGCCTTTCCTCGTAAGACCTTCCCTCCATACCAGGCAACATCCTAGTAAATCTCCTCTGAACCCTTTCCAAAGCTTCCCCATCCTTCCTATAATGTGGTGACCAGAACTGCACGCAGTACTCCAGGAGCGGCCGCGCCAGAGTTATGTACAGCTGCAGCATGACCTTGTGGTTCCGAAACTCAATCCCCCTACTGATAAAGGCTAGCACACCATATGTCATCATTAGTGAGACCAGCTTTCAATTCCAGTTCTCTATTAATTGAAATCAACCTTTATGATTCTTGTCGACAGGAATGAAAACAAAACACTGCGGATCTGAAATAAATAGAGAAAGTTCCGGAAACACTCAGCAGGTCTGGCAGCATCTATGGAGAGAGAAACAGCGTTAACTTTTTGAGTCAAATACAGAGTCATATCTCGCCCCACAGACGCTGTCAGACCTGCTCAGATTTTCCCGCACTTTCTCTGTGACGGGGCCCAGTTTAGCTCAGTGGGCTGGACGGCCGGTTTCTGATGCGGAATGAGGCCAGCACTGCGGGTTCAATTCCCGTAGCGGCTGAGGTTCTTCATAATCTCTACCTTCTCAGCACTACCCCTCGCCTGAGGGGCCGTGACCCTCAGGTTAAATCACCACCACCATGGAATGCACTGCCTGTGGAAATAGTTGAGTCGGAAACGTTAGGGACCTTCAAGCGGCTATTGGATAGGTACATGGATTAGGGTAGAATAATGGAGTGTAGATTAACTTCTTCTTAAGGGCAGCACGGTAGCATTGTGGATAGCACAATTGCTTCACAGCTCCAGGGTCCCAGGTTCGATTCCGGCTTGGGTCACTGTCTGTGCGGAGTCTGCACGTCCTCCCCGTGTGTGCGTGGGTTTCCTCCGGGTACTCCGGTTTCCTCCCGCAGTCCAAAGATGTGCAGGTTGGGTGGATTGGCCATGAAAAATTGCTCTTAGTGTCCAAAATTCTATGATTAACCTAGGACAAAAGTTCGGCGCAACATCGTGGGCCGAAGGGCCTGTTCTGTGCTGTATTTCTCTATCTATCTCAGTCAGCCCCCCCCCCCCCCCCTTCAAAAAGGGGAAAGCAGCCTGTGGTCGGTCATCTGAGACTGTGGCAACTTCAGATTTTTACAAGTGTTGAACTGTAGCTGAGAGTAAATCCTGCAACTGTGTTCACTCCTAAACACCCATGTAACAATCCCTGCTCGGGCATCTTTTCTAGTTAATTATAATGGTTCTACCACACTGAAACCCGCACATTTTCCCAGAATTCCTACTGGTGGTGACGACGCTGCCAGGATTAAAGTCATTTCCCTGACTCCTCACTCGGCCCCCAGAGGGCAGGAGCATCACTCCCCCCCCCCCCCCTCGATCCCCTCATCTCCCGCCCCAAACCCTCCAAAGTCAATAGGTCCACCCACACATCCTTCATAGCTTCTTCTCAAATTGATTTACGGGATGGGGGTTTCCACTGGTTAGGCCCCAGCATTTATTGCCCATCCCTAGTTGCCCTTGAGAAGATGGTGGTGAGCCGCCTTCTTAAACCGCTGCAGTCCCCAAGGTGTAGGTACACCCACAGTGCTGTTAGGAAGGGATTTTGACCCAGCGACAGTGAAGGAACGGCCGATATATTTCCAAGTCAGGATGCTGAGTGACTTGGAGGGGAAGCTCCAGGTGGTGGGGTTCCCAGGTATCTGCTGCTCTTGTCCTTCTAGATGGTAGTGGTCATGGGTTTGGAAGGTGCTGTCAAAGGAGCTTTGCTGAGTTACCGCAGTGCATCTTGTAGATGGTACACACGGCTGCCACTGTTCATCGGTGGTGGAGGGTTTGATTGTTTGTGGATGGGGTGCCAATCGAGCGGGGCTGCTTTGTCCTGGATGGTGTTGAGCTTCTTGAGTGTTGTTGGAGCTGCACTCATCCAGGCAAGTGGAGAGTATTCCATCACACTCCTGACTTGTGCCTTGTAGATGGTGGACAGGCTTTGGGGGATCAGGAGGTGAGTTACTCGCCGCAGGATTCCCAGCCTTTGACCTGCCCTGTATTAATGTGGCTGGGTTCAGTTCAGTTTTTGATCAACGGTAACCCCCAGGATGTTGATGCTGGGGGATTCAGTGATGGTAATGCCATTGAATGTCAAGGGGAGATCCTCTCTTGTAGGAGATGGTCATAGCCTGGCACTTGTGTGGCATGAATGTAACTTGTCACTTGTCATCCCAAGCCTGGCTATTGTCCAGGTCTTGCTGCATTTGGACATGGACTGCTTTATGATCTGAGGAGTCACGAATGGTGCTGAACATTGTGCAGTCATCCACAAACATCCCCACTTCTGACCTTATGATGGAAAGAAAGTCATTGATGAAGCAGCTGAAGATGGTTGGGGCTCGGACACTACCCAGGAGGAACTCCTGCAGCTGAGATGATTGGCCTCCAACCACCAGAACCATTTTCCTTTGTGCCAGCTGTGTTGTTGAAATGTTTTTGAGATGGCAAACTGCAGCCTGGTCAAGCTGGCAGTAATCGGGCAAACGTTCCTCCCCCCGGCGGAAGTTCTCGGGCGTAGACTCAACTGATTCACGTATTGAGGGAAGGCAAACTTGGGTGATGGAGAGCATTCAATGTAGCGAGCTGAGCCAATTGCACTCAGAGGGGGAGCTGACCCTTCTGAACAAACGTTACCTGCGGCGCTCCCTTCCCGATGGCCACGTCCTCGCTTATTTTGCCGGCTCCCCCGCCCGGTTACGATCAGAACTTAAAGCGTATCCGGAGTCCACAGGAAAGATGTGCGATCGGGTGATGGAGGAAGCTTTGCATTGGTCAATCCCGCCGTCAGCTGACAATGCTGCAGCCATGGGCGGACTCGGAAAGAGCCTCCTGGGAAAACCGGGAGACTCCCTATCGCAGCCTCCTGCACGTCAGTGTTGTCTCATTGCCTGGGATTCGTGCTGAGATGGTCCCATTTGGCTGTAGTTCCTGGGATGTCAAGAACCCGCAAATGGGACGTGGGAGTGTGCCTGGTTCAAAGACGGGCACTCGGGAATATAAACCGAAGGTTAGGGCTACAGAGGATAGATCAAGGCAATGAGACTGATTGGATTGTTCTGCAGAGAGCTGGCATGGACAGAGGGGGCAGACGATGGTATGGAACTGACACTGGGGTTAGTAATCCATGTCCCGAGGTAACGCTCTGGGATCACGGGTTCAAATCCCTCCACGTCATCTGGTGGAATTTAAATTCAATGGATGACCTGCAACTGAAAACTAGCCTCAGTAATGGTGAGCCACCTATAGGGAAGGGAAATCTGCCGTCCTTACCCGGTCCGGCCTACACGTGACTCCTGACCCAGAGCAAAGTGGTCCACTCTTTGCTGCCCTCTGAAATGTGGCAAACCACTCAGTTAAGGGGCAATTAGGGATGGGCGACAAGTGAAAGAATACATTTCAGAATCATGGGTACAGAAGGAGGCCATTCGGCCCATCTTGTCTCCAAAAGAGAATCACCACTTAGCGCCCCCTCTATTCAAATAAACATAAAACGTGATGGGCAGAACGGCCTCCTTCGGTGCCGTTCCTTTGACCCGAGAAGGCCAGGCCGACCGAGGATAGCAGAGGCGTAGATTTTTCCGGAAGCAATAATTGGTTGACAAGAATCTCGAATTCTATAAGCCATGGCGACAGAGTGAAAGAAACCGAGGTGGAAAAGAGTGAATTTGAGTAGAAGACAGAGTCATTTTGTCTTGATTTCAGTGACGACGGAGGGAGGGGTCGCTGTTTCGAGCCAAGTTTGGATTCAGACCACTTTCACATCTCAACCTTTCTCCCTCGGAATTGAAAAACCTCCCCAGCCACAGGAGGAGAAGCGGGTGAGGAATGGGAGGAGCCGCGTGGGTTTGCTGGAGATGGAGTAAGTGGCTTGGATTTCAAATCCAGAGTTTGCGGAGATTGATCAAGTCTTGACCTTGCTTCAACCACAGCACATTCCGATGCGGTTTAAGGCTTCAGTTTGGGGAACTGGGAGGTTATGATCATTGTGGTCAGTTAAAGCAAGGTGTGAAGAAGCTGGTGAAGATGGGCAGAATGGCCTGTTACAGCATGATATTGTAAATAACTCAGGAGCGTGCACCTTTAATGAACCAAAGTAAATTTGCCTGTTGTTAAAGTGAATGACAATGTTTAATATGTCTGAGCTGTATTTCCATTGTTAAAACACAATATTAATGGTTAACTATTGCTACCTTCTGATGTCTAATAGTTTATGCGGTCCTTCCAGTGACGATTCCTACTTCTGCCTCCATCGCTCTCTTCCTCTCTCTATCTCCCCATTTCTCTCTCCCTCCATCTCTTTCTTTCTCTCTTCATCTCTCCATCTCTATCTCTCTCTCTCCATCTTTCTTCATCTCTCTCTCCATCATTCTCTCCCTCGCTCTCTCTCCATCTCTCTTCATCTCTCTCTCCATCATTCTCTCCCTCGCTCTCTCTCTCCATCTCTTTCCAACTCTCCTCTTTCCATCTCTCTCTACCTCTCTCTCTCTCTCCACCTCCCTTCATCACTCTTTCACCATCTCTGTCTCTCTCTCTTTCTCCATCTCTCTCCCCATCTCTCCATTTCGCTCCATCTCTCTCCCTCCATCTCTTTCTATCTCTCCATCACACTCTTTCTCCATCTCTCTCTATCTCTCCATCACACTCTCTCCCTTTCTCTCTCCCTCTCTATCTCCCTCTCTCTATCTCTCTCTCTCTTCATCCCTATCTCTGGCTCTCTCCATCTCTCTCCATTTCTCTCTCTCCATCTCTCTCTGTCTCAATCTCTCTCTTTCCACCTCATTCTCTTTCCATCTCTCTCTCTTTCCAGCTCTCTCTCCTCATCTCTCCCTCTCCAGCTCTCCTCTCCATCTCTCTCTCTCTCTCTCCATCTCCCTCTCAATTTCTCTTCTATCTCTCTGCATCTGTCTCTCTCCATCTCTCTGTATCCATCTCTTTGTACCTCTCTATCATGCTCTCTCTCCATCATGCTCTCTATCTCTCTCTCTTTTCTCAATCTCTCTCTCTCTCCATTGCTCCCTCTTCCTCCATTTCTCCATTTCCATTTCTCTTTCTCTCTCTCCAACTCTCTGCCTCTCCATCACGCACTCTCGCCACGTCACCCTCTCTCTATCTTTCTCTTTTTTCAATCTCTCTCTCTCTCCATTCTCTCTCTCTCTCTCCCTCCCTCCATTTTCCCATCTCTCCCTTCCCTCTCCCCCTCCCTCCCGGGGCTGCTGTCTCTGACCCACGTTCCCTGCCTTTGTTTTCCAGGCTGTTTGTCACAAAGTGCGATGGCTGTACCGAGGCGATCGGCCCCTCCCAGTTCATCATGCGTGTGCTGGGCAGCGTGTACCACGTTGAGTGCTTCAACTGCTGCGAGTGCGAGCGTCACCTGCGGCAGGGCGACGAGTTTGTGCTGAAGGAGGGGCAGCTCCTCTGCCGCAGTGACTACGAGAAGGAGAGGGAGATGTTGAGTGGGATCAGTCCCACCCCGACCGAGTCAGGTATCCGGAGCAAGGTCGATGCACGGGTCACTCTTATATTCAGCACCTGGCCAATGGCGATAGCGTCCAACAGCTCCCTCCCACCTGGAATGCTGGCCGTTCTCCACAGGGTCCTGGCCAACATTCACCCCTTCAACCCACATCACCAACATGAATGACGTGGCCATGATCAGGTTGTGGGATCTTGCTGTGTGGAAATTGGCTGCTGCGTCTCCCACATTAACCACAGCGCCTGAGGTCCCTGTGAAGATACTCTGACGGTAGGATTTTCCACACAGCCCCCCCCCCACGCCACCCCTCCCCCACCGCGTTTTCCAGTGGCAGAGGCGATTCGCCATTGGCCGCTGGTGGTATCTTCCGGGTTTCACTGATGCACATTGCGTGGCTTGTGCGGCCCCACTGAGGAACCCACCGCAAGGGAGGTCGGTGGGGGGGGGGGGGGGGGGGTCATCTCCGGCGTGACTGGAAAATCCCACGGGTGGGATTGCAGGGGGGGGGGGGTGGATGGAAAATCCCACTGACGAGCGGCGGGAAGAGAGAATCCCGCCGGAATCCCGCTGAGAAGACCGGAGAACCCAGCCCCCAGATGTGCTGAAGATGGGGCATGAACCCCCAGCTCCGCAAGTGAGGTGATGAGTAGCTGACAGATGTTCAGGGACAACTGGGGCACCCACCCAGGCAGAGGGGGTGAAACATTCCCAATGCCCTGGGTGAAGGAAGGCGTTTAAGTTACGTGTCACTGCCGAGTGATTCAAAAACACGCAATGGTTTACTCCTCTGAAACACAGTGACCTCAGCGACACACACAATGATCATGAGAATTGGAAGCTCCATTGTTGTTCGTCTTTGATCGAACACAATTAAAATCTCCAAACAGAGAAACCTTCTGCCCACCGTGAACCTGAGGTCCTCCAAAATCTCTTTACTGTGACCGAACTCACAACAGCACCCACCATCCACCCACACCCCCCTCTCTGCCCTCCCCCCCCCCCCCCCCCCCCCCCCCGCCCCACCCTCTGACCTACACTGGCTCCCAGTCAAGCAACATACTGTTCCTAAAATTTTCTCATCCTTGTTTTCAAATCCCCCCAGGCTTCACCCCTCCCTAGGGCAGCACGGTAGCATTGTGGTTAGCACAATTGCTTCACAGCTCCAGGGTCCCAGGTTCGATTCTGGCTTGGGTCAGTGTCTGTGCGGAGTCTGCACATCCTCCCCGTGTCCGCGCGGGTTTCCTCCGGGTGCTCCGATTTCCTCCCACAGTCCAAAGATGTGCAGGTTAGGTGGACTGGCCAGGCTAAATTGCCCTTAGTGTCCAAAATTGCCCTTAGTGTTGGGTGGGGTTAATGGGTTATGGGGATAGGGTGGAGGTGTTGACCTTGGGTTGGGTGCTCTTTCCAGGAGCCGGTGCAGACTCGATGGGCCGAATGGCCTCCTTCTGCACTGTAAATTCTATGATAACCTCTGTGATCTCCTCCCGCCCCACAACCCTCCGGGATATCTACGCTCCTCCAACCCCAGCCTCCTGAGCATCCTCAATTTGAATTACTCCATCGTTGGGTGACCATGCCTTCAGCTGGCTGGGCCCTAAGTTCTGGAATTCCCCCTCAGACTCTCTGCCTCTCCCTCTAACCTTTGGCCTGACACATTGACCAAGCTTTTGGTCATGTGATCTCATAGTCCCTCATGTGACTCAGTGTCAAATTTTACGGAACCTGAGGCCCGCTGAAGATGTTGTCAAAACCTTTAATCTCGCACTCACCAGGGCAACCTTGGTAATCAGGGCGTTCTTGACCTGATGCGTGCACGGCGAAAAACTTTGGCAAAATGTATTTTTTCAGCAACACTCAGCCAGGAACCAGGGAGAACTCACCCTATTCTTCTCTGGAATAATGCCAAGGGATCTTTTACACTTACGAATGAAAAATGAAATGAAAATCGCTTATTGTCACAAGTAGGCCTCAATGAAGTTACTGTGAAAAGCCCCTAGTCGCCACATTCCGGCGCCTGTTCGGGGAGGCTGGTACGGGAATTGAACCGTGTTGCTGGCCTACCTTGGTCTGCTTTCAAAGCCAGCAATTTAGCCCAGTGAGCTAAACCAGCCCCGACCTACGTAAGAGTGTTTATCATTTCATTTGGAGCCCAGTTCAGCACTCCCTCAGTACTGCACTAAAATGTCAACCTAGAGATCGGCATCAAGTCTGAACTGAATGTCAAACGTCAGGGAGTCCATTCCCAATTGCCAACCAGCAGCCTGAATTCGTCAAGCAAATTACCACTCATGCAGAGAAATAGAACAGAGTAAATGTTTCAGAACTGGGCTTTGCAAAAGACAGTGGATAAAGTGACACACAAGAGTCTTTGGTGAATGTCGCTACATTTATATACAAATGAGGAAACTCACAGTGTAGTGGGAAATAGAGAGGTTGAAAATAAATAAACTCACCCGGATGCCAACCATTGCCGTTATAACGGGGGCAGATCAGATGGGGGGGTGGGCAAGCTAACCTGTAAACTCCCCCCCACCCCCCCCAATAATTCCAGGTACCTCAGCCCATCCACCCAACCAAACCTTTCCCCGTCACTATCAAGCGCACAGATTCATCAGATTAAAAGTGTCCGAACACATGGACTGAACACGTGGGTCCATCAAACAATACCACCTCCTAGTGGCCACTGAAGGCAATTGGGTCGCAGAATTCAAGAAGGGATTTGATAAAATATTAGAGGACATGGGGGGAAAGGCCAAGGGAAGCTGATTCTTGTTGACAGCCCCCGATATAGAGTGGGCAATGACACAAGTCCTCTACTTTGCTGCTGTGGCGTGAATGTGTATTGGCTAAGGGCTGGTTAAATTTAGCCGTGATACCTCCCACAGTTACTGACAGTTACAGTGACGCGAAGCAATGGGACACTCTGCTGCCGTACTGAGGGAGCGCTGCGCTGTCAGAGGTGCCAATACTTGGGCAGCACGGTGGCACAGTGGTTAGCACTCCCGCCTCACGGCGGCAAGGTCCCAGGTTTGATCCCGGCTCTGGCTCACTGTCCGTGTGGAGTTTGCACATTCTCCCCGTGTCCGCGTGGGTTTCGCCCCCACAACCCAAAGATATGCAGGGCAGGTGGATCGGCCAGGCTAAATTGTCCCTTAATTGGGAAAAAATGAATTGGGTACTCTAAATTTATTTTTTTAAAAGAGGCGCCGTTACTCGGACGTGACGTGAAACCCAGGTCCTGTCTGGCCTCTCGGGTGGCTGAAAAGGATCCTGTGGGACAATTGGAAAAGCAGGAATGTCCTCATTGACGGCCTGGCCATTATTTATCCCTCATTTAATAGAGATGACCTGAGTCATTATCACCTGCTGTGCTTGCTGTGCACAAATTGGATGCTTCTAAATCAGGAAGAGATTCTGAGGTTGTGAAAGTTATCAAAGAAATGAAATGTTGCTGAGTGTAGAGCAATTGAAGGCTTTATGGTTTACCGTCAACATCCTGGGGGTTACCATTGATCAGAAACTGAGCTGGACTAGTCATATAAATGCTGTGGTTACCAGAGCAGGTCAGAGGCTGGGACTCCTGCGGCGAGTAACTCACCTCCTGACCCCCCAAAGCCTGTCCACCATCTACAAGGTACAAGTCAGGAGTGTGATGGAAAACTCTCCACTCGCCTGGATGAGCGCAGCTCCAACAACACTCAAGAAACTTGACACCATCCAGCTCGATTGATCAGCACCCCGTCCACAAACGTTCACTCCCTCCAATGCACAGTGGCAGCCATGTCTGCAAGATGCACTGCAGTAACTCACCAAGATTCCATCTACAGCACCTTCCAAACTCACGCAACCAGCTCCATAGACAAGGGCAACAGATGCATGGGAACCTCACTGCCTGGAAGCTCCCCTCCAAGTCACTCACTATGTCAATATTATAAGAACATAAGAACATAAGAACTAGGAGCAGGAGTAGGCCATCTGGCCCCTCGAGCCTGCTCCACCATTCAATGAGATCATGGCTGATCTTTTGTGGACTCAGCTCCACTTTCCGGCCCGAACACCATAACCCTTAATCCTTTTATTCTTCAAAAAACTATCTATCTTAACCTTAAAAACATTTAATGAAGGAGCCTCAACTGCTTCACTGGGCAAGGAATTCCATAGATTCACAACCCTTTGGGTGAAGAAGTTCCTCCTAAACTCAGTCCTAAATCTACTTCCCCTTATTTTGAGGCTATGCCCCCCAGTTCTGCTTTCACCCGCCAGTGGAAACAACCTGCCTGCATCTATCCTATCTATTCCCTTCACAATGTTATATGTTTCTATAAGATCCCCCCTCATCCTTCTAAATTCCAACGAGTACAGTCCCAGTCTACACAACCTCTCCTCATAATCCAACCCCTTCAGCTCTGGGATTAACCTAGTGAATCTCCTCTGTACACCATCCAGCGCCAGTACGTCCTTTCTCAAGTAAGGAGACTAAACAGAACACAATACTCCAGGTGTGGCCTCACTAACACCTTATACTGTTGCAGCATAACCTCCCTAGTCTTAAACTCCATCCCTCTAGCAATGAAAGACAAAATTCCATTCGCTTTCTTAATCACCTGTAAACCAACTTTCTGTGACTCGTGCACTAGCACACCCAGGTCTCTCTGCACAGCAGCATGTTTTAATATTTTATCATTTAAATAATAATCCCTTTTGCTGTTATTCCTACCAAAATGGATAACCTCACATTTGTCAACATTGTATTCCATCTGCCAGACCCTAGCCCATTCACTTAACCTATCCAAATCCTTCTGCAGACTTCCAGTATCCTCTGCACTTTTCGCTTTACCACTCATCTTAGTGTCATCTGCAAACTTGGACACATTGCCCTTTGTCTCCAACTCCAAATCATCTATGTAAATTGTGAACAATTGTGGGCCCAACACGGATCCTTGAGGGACACCACTAGCTACTGATTGCCAACCAGAGAAACACCCATTAATCCCCACTCTTTGCTTTCTATTAATTAACCAATCCTCTATCCATGCTACTACTTTACCCTTAATGCCATGCATCTTTATCTTATGCAGCAACCTTTTGTGTGGCACCTTGTCAAAGGCTTTCTGGAAATCCAGATATACCACAGTCATTGGCTCCCCGTTATCTACCGCACTGGTAATGTCCTCAAAAAATTCCACCAAATTAGTTAGGCACAACCTGCCCTTTATGAACCCATGCTGCGTCTACCCAATGGAACAATTTCCATCCAGATGCCTCGATATTTCTACCTTGATGATAGATTCCAGCATCTTCCCCACTACCGAAGTTAAGCCTATAATTACCCGCTTTCTGCCTACCTCCATTTTAAACAGTGGTGTCACGTTTGCTAATTTCCAATCCACCGGGACCACCCCAGAGTCTAGTGAATTTTGGTAAATCATCACTAGTGCCGTTATGGGCCGTTCCTTCACTGTCGCTGGGTCAAAATCCTGGAGCTCCCTCCCTAACAGCACAGTGGGTGTACCTACACCTCAGGCACTGCAGCAGTTCAAGAAGGCAGCTCACCACCACCTTCTCAAGGGGAAATTAGGAATGGGCAATAAATGTTGGCAGAGCCAGTGACAGCCAAGAATGAACCACCAGGTGGTGGTGAGCTGCCTTTTTGAGCCGCTGCAGTCCATGTGGTGTAGGTACACCAACGGTGCTGTTAGGGAGGGAGTTCCAGGATGTTGACCCAGCGACAGTGAAGGTACGGCCGATATGTTTCCAAGTCAGGGTGGCCAGTGTCTTGGAGGGGAACCTCCAGGTGGTGGGGTTCCCAAGTGTCCACCAGGTGTAACAGAAACTGACTCCACTTTTATCTATCAAACCCCACGGACGCATCCTCTTAGATAGATAGAACAGTACAGCACAGAACAGGCCCTTCAGCCCTCGATGTTGTGCCGAGCAATGATCACCCTACTTACCCCACGTAACCCGTATCCCAACAATCCCCCCATTAACCTTACACTACGGGCAATTTAGCATGGCCAATCCACCTAACCTGCACATCTTTGGACTGTGGGAGGAAACCGGAGCACCCGGAGGAAACCCACGGACACGACGTGCAGACTCCACACAGACAGTGACCCAGCCGGGAATCGAACCTGGGACCCTGGAGCTGTGAAGCATTGATGCTAACCACCATGCTACCGTGAGGCCCAACAATCCTCATTGTTTTCCCGCATTCAAGGTGCAAGCGGCTGCTTAAAGGACTCTGGGATAATAAAAAACTATTTAATTATACTTGGAGTTAATATAAAGGACATTTCGCTGTCTCACTGTTCCTCTGTGTCTCCTTGCAGTGAAAAGTGAAGGTGAGGAAGCTGAACAACTTGGGCAGTTGCAGAGCAAGGGCAGCGAGGAGGGCAAGGACCACAAGAGGTCCAAACGCCCACGGACGATACTCACCACCCAGCAGAGACGGGCCTTCAAGGCTTCCTTTGAGGTGTCATCCAAACCCTGCAGGAAGGTATGAGAGAGGAGGGAAGGGGCACGTTACGGTGCCCACCCTCACAGGAGGGAAGAGTTTCCTGGGTCTGTGCCTCTCGGCATTGGTTGGAGTGAGTCAAGCTGCCCAGTTGTCAAATATCCACTGTGCCTGGGGCGTGGACCCAGGTGGTATCTACACTGGAAAGCCCACCAAGGACTTTCAAAGCTGAACTGTATGATGGACACGGAATAAGCAGAATGTCCATGCAAGCTCCATGGAAAAGTGGAGGGTTTGACCCGGGGGGCTTTGTGGGAGATAGACTTGGCAGATTTTGGACGGCCATTTTGCACATTCCTCTGTTGCTCTGTGTCCCCATTGGACCCGAACCCATGCCCTGATTGCATTGGCCAAATCAGTTTCTCCTTTGTCTTTCCTGTTGTCGTCGACATTTAAAAAATGTTTATTTTTCCTGATTTAGTTCCCGATCGGGTTGCAGCCAAGTTTTCAGCAGGAATGGTTCTGCCCGGGTGGTGTGCGGGAGAGATACCAAGGCACTGACGTTCCGTGAGGTGGTCTTTGCGCTCATTGAGGGGGGCTATTTTCTGTTTTGGCCCAGCCTTTATGTCCCCACCCTTCCGTAGTCACTGAGCCAGGAGTCTGAAAAAATTATACCTCTATGGTTTGTCGATACGGAGACACACTCTCTCCCAATAAAAGAGACCCCCTCCTACCCCCCCCCCCCCCCACAAACAGGATTAGGTGCACTGCAGTGTAGAATGCTGCGGGATTTCCCCAAGTGTGTTCTTAAGGGGCAGCACGGTGGCCTAGTGGTTAGCACAGCTGTCTCACGGCGCCGAGGTCCCAGGTTCGATCCCGGCTCTGGGTCACTGTCCGTGTGGAGTTTGCACATTGTCCCCGTGTTTAGAACATAGAACATAGAACAGTACAGCACAGGACAGGCCCTTCGGCCCTCGATGTTGTGCCGAGCCACGATCACCCTACTCAAACCCACGTATCCACCCTATACCCGGTAACCCAACAACCCCCCCCTTAACCTTACTTTTTAGGACACTACGGGCAATTAGCATGGCCAATCCACCTAACCCGCACATCTTTGGACTGTGGGAGGAAACCCGGAGCACCCGGAGGAAACCCACGCGCACACGGGGAGGATGTGCAGACTCCGCACAGACAGTGACCCAGCCGGGAATCGAACCTGGGACCCTGGAGCTGTGAAGCATTATGCTAACCACCATGCTACCGTGCTGCCCATTTGCGTGGGTTTCGCCCCCACAACCCAAAAATGTGCAGGCTAGGTGGAATGGCCACGCTAAATTGCCCCTTAATTGGAAAAAATAATTGGGTAATCTAAATTTGAAAAAATAATTACAAAATGTTTTTTAAGTGTGTTCTCAAGACGACTGCTGGAGTTTACTCGAATTAAATAGCGATGACCAACCTTTGTCCAGCCAGGATTATGCTACCCAACAGACCAGTTTCGGAAAGGCTTACTGGCGATGCAGGAGCCCTTCTCCCTAGTAGTATGCCTTGGGTGGCACGGTGGCACAGTGGTTAGCACTGATACCTCACAGCGTCAGGGACCCGGGTTCGATTCCAGCCTCGGGTGATTGTCTGTGCGGAGTTTGCACCTTCTCCCCCTGTCTGCGTGGGTTCCCTCCAGATTTTTGTTTCATTAATTTACAGGATGTGGACATCACTGGTCAAGCCCAGCATTTATTGCCCTTCAGAAGGTGGTGGTGAGCTGCCTCCTTGAACTCGCCTGTGGTGTAGGTACACCCACTGTGCTGTTAGGGAGGGAGTTCCAGGATGTTGGCCCCGGCGACAGTGAAGGTGCGGCCGATATATTTCCAAGTCAGGGCGGTGAGTGACTTGGAGGGGAACCTCCAGGTGGTGGGGTTCCCAGGTATCTGCTCCTCTTGTTTCCTCCAAAGATGTGCAAGATAGGTGGATGGGCCACAATGAAATTGCCCCTTAGTGCCAGGGATGCAGACTGGATGGGCCAAATGGCCTCCTTCCGGACTGTAAGGTTCTATGGTCCGGCTAATAAGCGGGCTGGGCAACAAGCGCCCGAGCTGCCCAGGTATCTCTGGGTCAATTATCCAGGCCCTGACAGAGTCAGACTGAAGCTCTCCTCTCCCGCACTAACCAATATGCTTCTGGACGACCCCTCAGTGAACCCTCCTTTACCCGGAGCGGACTCCTTCGCGACTGAGATTGGGGGTAGATTGTGTTGTGAGCCCCCACAGCTATTAGAAATGAGGTTCGAGACTGTCCCATTTCATGTTAGGCCCCCAGTGTCCAACAGACAGAGGAGATTGATCTAAAGTTTTCCTTGGACAGCTGGTGTTAGGGGCAAGGTACTGGCATGGATAGAGGATTGACTGACTGGCAGAAGGCAGAGAGTGGGGATAAAGGGCTATTTTTCAGGATGGCAGCCGCTGACTGGTGATGTACCTCAGGGGTCTGTGCTGGGATCAACAAACTTTTCACAATATACATAAATGATCTGGAAGAAGGAACTGAGGCACTGTTGCTAAGTTTGCAGATGATACAAAGATCTGCAGAGGGACGGGTAGTATTGAGGAAGCAAGGGAGCTGCAGAAGGACCTGGACAGGCTAGGAGAGTGGGCAAAGAAGTGGCAAATGAAATTAAGTGAAAATCGCTTATTGGCAGATGGAATATAATGTGAAAAGTGTGAGGTTGTGCACTTTGGGAGGAGAAATGGAGGCATAGACTATTTTCTAAATGGGGAAAGGCTTAGGAAATCAGAAGCACAAAGGGACTTAGGAGTCTTAGTTCGAGATTCTCTTAAGGTTAACGTGCAGATTCAGTCAGCAGTTAGGAAGCAAAATGCAATGTTAGCATTCATGTTGAGAGGGCTAGAATACAAGAGCAGGGATGTACTTCTGAGGCTGTATAAGGCTCTGGTCAGACCCCTTTTGAAGTATATTGAGCAGTTTTCGGGGACCGTATCTAAGGAAGAATGGGCCGGCCTTGGAAAGGGTACACAGGAGGTTCACAGGAATGATCCCTGGAATGAAGAGCTTGTCATATGAGGAGCGGTTGAGGACTCTGGATTGGATTTGTTTATTATCACGTGTACCGAGGTACAATGTAAAGTATTGCATAGTACAGTTCAGACAGATCATTCCGTACATGAAAAGAAATATATAGGGCAAACATAAAATACACAATGTAAACACATAGACACTGGCCATCGGGTGAAGCATACAGGAGTGTAGTGCTACTCAGTAGAGAAGATGTGTGAAGAGATCAGGTCAGTCCATAAAAGGGTCATTTAGGAGTCTGGGAACAGCGGGGAAGAAGCTGTTTTTAAATCTGTTAGTGAGTGATCTCAGACTTTTGTATCTGGGTCTGTAGTCGTTGGAGTTTAGAAGGATGAGGGGGGATCTTACTGAACGTACAAGATACTGCGAGGCCTGGATAGAGTGGACATGGAGAGGATGTTTCCACTTGTTGGAAAAACTAGAACCAGAGGACACCATCTCAGGCTAAAGGGACGATCCTTTAAAACTGAGACGAGGAGGAATTTCTTCAGCCAGAGGGTGGGGAATCTTTGCCGCAGAAGGCTGTGGAGGCCAAATCACTGAGTGTCTTTAAGACAGAGATAAATAGATTCTTGATTAATAAGGGGATCAGGGGTTATGGGGAGAGGTCAGGAGAATGGGGATGAGAAAAATATCAGCCATGATTGAAAGGCAGAGCAGACTCTAGGGCCGAGTGGCCTAATTCTGCTCCTATGTCAAATGGTCTTATAAAGATTTTGAATCAGCCTAAAGTCTACTTCAGTGATGGATACCACTTCTCGCTGGCACAGAGCTGTGCCCAGGGCTGTTCAGGGGCGATATCTCGTGAGGAAAGTTGAAACCCCAATGACTAAAGGAACTGGGTCAGCAGTGAATGCAAAATGGGCGAAAGTGTAGAGCATAGTGGAGAACAATTGTTCTTCAGGCTGGAGTATTCAGTGATGTTCCCCAGGGCTGGGATTTTTCCCAATATCGGCAAATCCCAATTCTGGGCAGGAATAGCGCCGATGAAACCATCGCCGGCAATGCCAGCTTTCTCCACCATATGATAAAGCGCTCAGAAAAAAAATATTCAAAGTCGCAGTTTCCGCGATGTTTCGACGACAGGACGGTCGCTGATTCGCCGCCCCGCCAGCAACTTGGAGCTGCGAGGCCATTTTATAAACCATCCCAGCACAGAGCGAGCAAAACAGTTCACCATAGAAACTCGCTGGCACAAAGCAGGCATCTCCCTTGGCACTGCCTGGGTACCACCGCCTGGCACTGCCCCCTGGCATGATGCGGGCACCTCGCCTGACACTGCCTGTGTACCACCGCCTGGCACTGCCCCCTGGCACGATGCGGGCACCTCGCCTGACACTGCCCCCTGGCATAAAGCAGGCATCTCCCTTGGCACTGCCTGGGTACCACCGCCTGGCACTGCCCCCTGGCACGATGCGGGCACCTCACCTGGTACTACCTAGGTATCGACCCTGGCACTGCCCCCTGGCACTGCCTCCTGGCACTGCCCCCTAGCATGATGCGGGCACCTCGCCTGGCACTGCCTAGGTATCGCCCCAGCACTGCCACCGGCACTACCTGCCCCCCCCCCCCCCCCCCCGGCACTGCTCGAGCACTAACCAGCCACTACCCAGGAAGTGGTAGGGAGCAGTACCTGGACAATGGCAGGAGGCAGTGCCGGGGGTGCCCGGGTAATGGCCGGGGGATGAGTAGGCAGTGCATGGGCATGATCCTCTGTGCCCTGAGCGCTGCACTCACCTGAGCTCCCCTCGGGGGCTCCTTTGGAGACCAGGCGTGATTCGCACTGTTCTGCCGTCAGGCCGACGTGGGTGGCCGGGGGTGGCGGTATGATCCTGGCGTAGAGGCCGAATAATAATACAGTTTATTCTGATGATGTTCACAACATTGAAAGTCTGGAAACGCACCCCGTCACTGACGGGGGGGGGGGGGGGGGGGGGGGGGGGGGGGCTAACGTTTACCGCCAATGTAAAACACAACTTTGCAGTTCTCGCAATATTTTCACTGCCGTCACCCAACTCGCCCGACGTGAACAGGAGGGCAAATTCCCGCCATCGGTGCCGCTGTTTTGATCTATATTAATGACCAGGACCTGGGTGCATAGGGCATATCATTATATGAAAGACGATGATACGAAAGTCGGGCAAATGTATTGAAGAGTTTAGCGACCAAACTCAGGCGGACGCCGTGAGGTGGGAAGGTGCACGGCAGATTAAGTAATTCAGAGATGCGGGAAGTGAATCGTTCTGGTAGCGAGAATGAGGAGAGGCAAGTGGTTGAGTGGCCTC
This sequence comes from Scyliorhinus canicula, assembly GCF_902713615.1. Taxonomy (NCBI): domain Eukaryota; kingdom Metazoa; phylum Chordata; class Chondrichthyes; order Carcharhiniformes; family Scyliorhinidae; genus Scyliorhinus; species Scyliorhinus canicula. The sequence goes on along the minus strand of NC_052170.1, from coordinate 21,696,051 downwards.
ATGGAATTTTAAATTTGGATACGGTCATGTCCACCGTTAGAGGGTCGGTAAAGACATTCCACCTATTGATGCGGCCAATTCTTGTACTTTTTCAAGGAGTTAGTCACCGTCGATTGTTAAGGGGGGGTTTGTTTTAGTTTCTAGCGGGCAGGGGGATTGGATGTGTTCATTGTTGATTGTATTCTGTATCATTGTGTTGTTTTTTTAAAAAAGAATTAAGAGAGGCCATCTAAACAACTTTAAAGGTGGGACAGAGAGAGACACGGGCATCGTACATACATAAATCTTTAAAGGGAATAGGTCATGTTTTGAAGGCTTTTTCAAAAGCAGACGGGATCGGGAGCTTTATTAATAGAGGCACAAGTTGTGCTAAACTATTAGTTCGGCCCCAGCAGGCGTGTTGTGTACGATTATTGGTTGTGGGTCGACCTGATAGAAGTCTACAAAATTAGGAGAGACATGGACAGAGTGGATAGTCAGAAGCTTTTCCCCAGGGTAGAGGGGTCAATTACTAGGGGACATAGGTTTAAGATGCGAGGGGCAAGGTTTAGAGGAGATGTGCGAGGCAAGTTTTTTTACACAGAGGGTAGTGGGTGCCGGAGCGGGTGGTGGAAGCAGGGACGTTAGTGACGTTTAAGGGGCATCTTGACAAATACATGAATAGGATGGGAATAGAGGGATACGGACCCAGGAAGTGTGGAAGGTTTTAGCTCAAACGGGCAGCATTGTCGGCGCAGGCTTGGAGGGCCGAAGGGCCTGTTCCTGTGCTGTACTTTTCTCAGTTCTTTGTTCTTCGATTGCGAGCACTACTCTTCGGCAGGATTATCATAGAATTTACAGTGCAGAAGGAGGCCATTCGGCCCATCAAGTCTGCACCGGCTCTTGGAAAGAGCACCCTACCCAAGGTCAACAACTGCACCCTATCCCCATAACCTAGTAACCCCACCCAACACTAAGGGCAATTTTGGACACTAAGGGCAATTTATCACGGCCAATCCACCTAACCCGCACATCTTTGGACTGTGGGAGGAAACCGGAGCACCCGGAGGAAACCCACGCACACACACGGGGAGGACGTGCAGACTCCGCACAGACAGTGACCCAAGCCGGGAATCGAACCTGGGACCCTGGAGCTGTGAAGCAATTGTGTTATCCACAATGCTACCGTGCTGCCCATTGTGTGAAGGCTTTGGCGACAGGGTAGAGAAGATTCACGTAAATGGTTTGAGCGATTCGGGGCGTCGGTTTTATGGGGAGAATGACAAAGTTGGGACTTCGATCAAATCTCTCAACCTTTGCCAGTCTCAGCAGAAGTGTTCAAAACCTTGAGTGGTTTGATGGGATAAAAGATGAGCGCGAACCTGTTTAAAGACAGAAAGGTGGCTCAGGGGCAAAAGAACCTGAGGTGATGAATATGGGGAGTCAATAACAACCACCGGCGCGGGGTTCAGGACAGCTTCTCGGCTGCTTGGTGCCTGGGCCCAGAAAACAGCCAATCAGAAAGGGTGTCGGAGAAGGTGGGAGGAGAATGACGAGCTTTTGTTGATTTGTTTGTGTTCTAGGTGAGGGAGACGCTTTGCTGCAGAAACGGGCCTCACTGTCCGCGTGGTGCAAGTTTGGTTTCAAAACCAAGAGCCAAGGTGAGGGGCCTTTTTCACATAAGAACATAAGAACTAGGAGCAGGAGTCGGCCATCTGGGCCCCTCGAGCCTGCTCCGCCTTTCAATGAGATCATGGCTGATCTTTTTGTGGACTCAGCTCCACTTTGCGGCCCGAACACCATAACCCTTAATCCCTTTATTCTTCAAAAAAACTATCTATCTCTGTCTTAAAAAACATTTAATGAAGGAGCCTCAACTGCTTCACTGGGCAAAGAATTCCATAGATTCCACAATCCTTTGTGAAGCAGTTCCTCCTAAACTCAGTCCTAAATCTACTTCCCCTTATTTGAGGCTATGCCCTCTAGTTCTGCTTTCACCCGCCAGTGGAAACAACCTGGCCCGCATCTATCCTATCTATTCCCTTCATAATTTTATATGTTTCTGTAAGATCCCCCCCCCCCACTCATCCTTCTAAATTCCAACGAGTACAGTCCCAGTCTACTCAACCTCTCCTCGTAATCCAACCCCTTCAGCTCTGGGATTAACCTAGTGAATCTCCTCTGCACACCCTCCAGCGCCAGTACGTCCTTTCTCAGGTAAGGAGACCAAAACTGAACACAATACTCCAGGTGTGGCCTCACTAAAACCTTATACAATTGCAGCATAACCTCCCTAGTCTTAAACTCCATCCCTCTAGCAATGAAGGACAAAATTCCATTTGCCTTCTTAATCACCTGTTGCACCTGTAAACCAACTTTATGCGACTCGTGCACTAGCACACCCAGGTCTCTCTGCACAGCAGCATGTTTTAATATTTTATCATTTGAATAATAATCCCGTTTTCCCCTATTTCCTTTCACCCAACACCCCTACCCCGCTATTTGTTTCATTTACGTTGCGCATCCCCTGCCTCCACTACTCTCTACCCTTCTCCAGCACAGAGAACCAAAATGGAGGCTCAATGGCCTGTGGCTCAATGGGGATCAATCTTGCCTCTGAGTCAGGAGGTTCTGGGTTTAAGTCCCCACGTTAGTACTGCGTGTCCATCCAAGTTGCGGTGTTACGCTAGATCCTGTCTGCTCCCAGGTAGACTTGAAAGAATTCCCATGAAGCTACTTCGAAAAGCAAAGCGCTGAACTCTCAATCAACAGAACTAAAACTAATCTGGTTCATTTACCTCATTGCTGTTGAGCTTGTAGTATGCAAACGGGCAGTTTCACACATATAACAGGATGTGCTGTAAAAGGTATGGGGTTGTGATCCCTTTGGGGCGCCCCTGATATGTGCTGCTTAAAGGAAGCCTGGCATTAATGAGGCAGTTAGCCATTTCAAAAATGGGGTTGTGTCAGCCATTTTTGAATGGAGCTGACCACCAGATATCCAGACCATGTCTCGGGCACATTTGACCTCTTTCGATGTGGAATTGGAGACCTGAGACTGAATGGAAGCCCCAATTACTAGTTTAGGGCCGGAGCCTGTGTTGCTTTTACTGCTCCCCAGGCAATAAAACCAAGAGGCCCATCTGAGGCATGTGTCAAATTATACCTACAGGCCCCGGGCACATCCCCATTCCCTATGGTCATAGCCCACGTAACCTAACAATGCTGACGTCTGTCAGGCCTTAGCTGCAGGCCTCATATCACCCCAGAACCTTTGACATAGCTGCCAGAAATAAGCGTGACCCAAAAGTCAAAATAAATACCTTTTTCTTCAACTTCAAAGGAATCCTGAGCTCAAAAATTGACCAGAAATCATTATTTCAGATAGATAGTTATTGGTTAATTGACAAATCGGCATGGCGCTGAATTGTGATGTCGATTAAAAACAAAACATCTAATCCGAATTCATGTCATAGTTGACGGACAATCATTAAATAAGAATGAAGAAGATTGCACAGCTCTGAACAGTTCAGGTCTCTCTGTTATCACCATTCTGGAACCAAGATCGGGTTGTTCCTGATCTGTATTTAGAGACACTGCCGGAGGCAAGTCTGTTTGCAAACTCGATATCTCACTGAATAGGATACTAACTGTGTATAACACTAACCTAGCTCTACTCCAGGGCAGGTAACCTTTCAGAGTTAACATGCCATGTCTTAATTTAGGTTGTGTGTGCTGCAGTACATTATAATCTGTATAACTTGTCTGTAAATAATTGCCATTATGTTACTTGTCCTTTTTGGGTTTTCCAATGCACAGTCCTATTTCAATATCCTCTCCCCACTTCCCAACCCCCTTCCCCGCTTCACCCTCATCAACATCCCGTTGCACCCCCTCCCCACACCTTCCTCAACTCCCCTCCCCAATACCTACCACTCAACCTCACTCACCACCAGCCGCCTGCCCTCTATCCAACCTCCCCCGCCATTCCCCGCACCCGCACAGGGGAGGCAGTGGCATGGTGCTATTGTCACTGGACTAGTAATCCAAACACCCAGGCTAATGGGGACCTGGGTTCGATTCCCACCAGGGCAGAGGGTCAAATTTGAATTCAAGGAAAAATCTGGAATTAAATGTCTCCATGATGACCATGAAACCATTGTCAATTGTGATGAAAACCCATCTGGTTCACTAATGCTCCTTGAGGGAAGGAAATCAGCCGTCCTTACCCGGTCTGGCCTACATGTGACTCCAGACCCACAGCCACATGTGGTTGACTCTTAAAATGCCACTCAGTTCAAGGGCAATTAGGGAAGGGCAACAAATGCTGGCCTTGCCTCCGACGCCCACACCCCATGGAAGAATAAGATCCAATTGGTTCTAAACTTGCAGGAATTTCACCGACCAGTTTTCCAGCGAGAGGTCTCTCCTGACAGTTGCCTTCGGGCAGCTTCGTGGTTTTCTGGCAGGGCTTATCAATTAAAAAAACATAGTCACAAAGCTGCCCAAAGGACGGAAGTGGGAGCAGTGAAATTGACACTGATACTGAAATGAAAATGAAAATCGCTTATTGTCACGAGTAGGCTTCAATGAAGTTACTGTGAAAAGCCCCTAGTCGCCACATTCCGGCGCCTGTCCGGGGAGGCTGGTACGGGAAATGAACCGTGCTGCTGGCCTGCCTTGGTCTGCTTTAAAAGCCAGCGATTTAGCCCAGTGAGCTAAACCAGCCCCATGAGGCGCCTGCAACAGGACACAAAACTGTGCTACATCTCATGACGGACCATCTTTGGAAAAGATGGGAAGTCCCTGGTTCTAATCGTTTTTAAACCAGGTCCACAACTCTGTCTGCTCAAACTGGACGAATACCTTGCGTGCAACCTTTACAAATAGAAATAGAAATAGAAAATCGCTTATTGTCACGAGTAGGCTTCAATGAAGTTACTGTGAAAAGCCCCTAGTCGCCACATTCCGGCGATCGAACCGTGCTGCTGGCCTGCTTGGTCTGCTTTAAAAGCCAGCGATTTAGCCCAGTGAGCTAAACCAGCCCCTGTGTGCCATGTGTGCCATGGGTAGTTGAACCCTCCTCAACTCTATCTCTCTCCAGATTCTGTTCTCTAATGTCACTGATGATGCGGACGGTGTATATTCACTTATTTAACATTAGCATTAATATGACATTCTCTAATATACTGAATAAAATTGAATGGCCCCATGTACTCTGCATTTTGGGATGAAAGTCCATAGATCACGTGTTGTCAGATTGAGTTTGAACCCCTAAAGGGTAGCTGGCTGCCTGTCCTCCGGTTGTAAGTTGCAACTGAGGAAACTCAGTTCCTGTTACTTTACTTTGTAACTTTCAGATGAAGAAACTGGCTCGAAGGCAGCAACAGCAGCATCAGCAGGAACAGGAGCAGCTGAACTGTCAGAGCATGGGCTCCCGACGCAACTCGAATCGGAGAGCAAGGCAGCACAACGAAGGCGGTGAAGGTGAGAGATGGGATGGTCAGCAAACAAGCGAGGGACCGAGGAGCGAGGGGGTGAATGGGGAGGAGGAGGGAACGAGGAGGTGAATGGAGAGGGTGTGGAGGAGTGATCAGCAACGAAGATCTCATTGAATGGCGGAGGGGGCAGAATGGCCTATTTCCTACATTCTTAGTAATCAGACGATTAAGAGGAAATGTACCAGAGGTATTCAGAATTATGAGGGGTTTTGATCGAGTTGATGCTTCCAATGGCAGAGTTTCAGACACTGATTCCCACAGACACAGATTGAAGATAATTGGGTGTAGAATGAGACAGGTACTGAGGTTTTGTTTCACACAGCGGGTCATAGTGAGCTGGAACGTGCTGTCTGACAGGTGCTAGAAGCAGATTCAATCGTTTTTTTTTAAAAGAGTATGTTTATTAAGGTTTTACATATAATAATCTATATTATTGTCACAAGTGGGCTCACATTAACACTGCAATGAAGTTACTGTGAAAAGCCCCTAGTCGCCACATTCCGGCGTCTGTTCGGGTACACAGAGGGAGAATTCAGAATGTCCAATTCACCCAACAGCACATCCTTCGGGACCTGTGGGGGGAAACCGGAGCACCCGGAGGAAACCCACACCTAACAACCAACAAAAACGCAAATAGTACAAACAAAACAAAGAAAAGTAATGAACTTAAACTCCATACATAGAACATACAGTGCAGAAGGAGGCCACTCAGCCCATCAAGTCTGCACCGACCCACTTAAGCCCTCACTTCCACCCTATCCCCGTAACCCAATAACCCCTCCTAACCTTTTTTGGACACAAAGGAGCAATTTATCATCGCCAATCCACCTAAGCTGCACGTCTTTCCGGAGGAAACCCACGCACACACGGGGAGAATATGCAGACTCCGCACAGACATCGAGGGCCGAAGGGCCTGTTCTGTGCTGTACTGTTCTATGTTGTATATTGGTGGCCCAGTAATGGGACAATAGGTTTGGGAGGGCCAAGCCCCCTGTCTGTCTATCCCTCGGGAATAAAAGTCTGCGGAATCTGGGAGTCTTTCCTGGTCAAATAAAGGCAGAAATCAATTTATTAATCTTAATTAAAAAAAGGATTTGGGCAGGAAAATGGGGAGGCTTTGAAAGGAAAAGAACAATCCAGGGAGTGCCTTGGTTTTTATTGTTCGAATTCTGCCAGCCAAAGATCGAGGAAGGTCGTTCCACCTCTGTCGGTCCAATCTGACATTGCTGATCAGGCTGGACTACATCAATCTGTGAAGTGAGGTCCCGTTGTAGGCCACCTTGACCCCAAATAACCAAAACTTGTACTGGAGTGGAGGGAGGGTAACTTGCCCAAATGGGTGGAGAATGAGGCCATTCGGCCCATCAAGTTTGCACCGGCCCTTGGAAAGAGCACCCTACCTAAGCCCAAATCCCTGTAATCCAGTAACCCCACCTCACCTTTTTTGGACACGAAGGGGCAATTTAGCATGGCCAATCCACTTACCCTGTGCATCTTTGGACAGTGGGAGGAAACCCACGCTGACGTGGGAGGGACGTGCAGACTCCGCACAGACAGTGGCCCAAGCCGGGAATCGAACCTGGGACCGTGGAACTGTGATGCAGCAGTGCTAACCACTGCGCCACCGTAATGCCCCTCCGCTGATTGGAAGCTCTCATGGCTATAATGAGAGGCCCTATTGGGCGGCACGATAGCACAGCGGTCAGCACTGTTGCTTCGCAGCACCACGGTCCCAGGTTCGATTCCAGGCTGTGCGGCGTCTGCACGTTCTCCCCGTGTCTGCGCGGGTTTCCTCCGGGAGCTCCGGTTTCCTCCCACAAGTCCCGAAAGACGTGCTGGTTAGGTGAAATGGACATTCTGAATTCTCTCTCCGTGTACCCGAACAGGCGCCGGAGTGTGGCGACTAGGGGCTTTTCACAGCAACTTCATTGCAGTGTTAATGTAAACCTACTTGTGACACTAATAAAGATTATTAAAATTATTGCCAGAATGAATAAAAGTGGAGGGAATGGGCGGCCCTGCCTAGTCCCCCTATTCAAGAGGAAGTAGTCTGAATATAAAATATTTATGGAAACGCCAGCCGGTATCACAAACAAATAGTCGCATTCCACCCTGTCAAATATGTTCTGTGAATCAAGAGATACTATCATCCCTGGGTCGGGTGCAGGAGAGGGGGAAAGGATAACATTCAAAAGGCGATGAACATTGACTGATCATTGCCCTTTACAAAGCCTGTTTGGTCCTCTGATATTATGCTAGGCAGGGAATGCACCAAGCAGAGCGGCAGAACCATAGCGAGCAGATTAACATTCCCGTTAAAAATGAGATAGCCTGGTATGAACCGGACTCCATCCGGTCCTGGTCCCTCTAAAGGAGCAAAGAAATAAAGACCTGAGTGAGGGTCGGAGCCAATGACCCACAGGATAGGGAGTCGTTAAACGTATCTAACATATCGAAGGTTCCCAGACTAATTCCCGGGATGGCAGGGCTGACACAGGAAGAAAGACTGGATCGACTGGGCTTGTACTCGCTGGAGTTCAGAAGAATGAGAGGGGATCTCATAGAAACATGTAAAATCCCGATGGGACTGGACAGGCGAGATGCGGGAAGAATGTTCCCGATGTTGGGGACGTCCGGAGCTGGAGGCCACGGCCTAAGAATAAGGGGTCAGCCATTCAGGACTGAGCTGAGGAAGAACTTTTTCTCTCAGAGAGTTGTGAACTTGTGGAATTCTCTACCCCAGAAAGCTATTGGGGCCAATTCATTGGATATATTAAAGAGGGAGCTGGACGTGGCCCTTGCGAGTAAAGGGATCAATAGGTATGGAGAGAAAGCGGGAGTGGGATACTGAATTTGCACCAGCAACCACGATCATATTGAATGGTGCAGCAGGTTCGATGGGCCGAATGGCCTACTTCTGCACCTATTTTCTATGTTTCTAACAATAAAGGCATGAATTGTTGAAGAACTTCTTATAAAATTCGATTGGAAAGCCAACTGGGGCAAAGGCCTCCCCAGCCTACATCAGACAATGCATTTTAAAATCCACATCGGAGTGCAGCGAAGTCCAACTCACAGCGGCAGCCTTTGGCTGTTTCAGCAGCTGGGATGGGCAGGTTATCGAGAAAATCAGTCTTTGGTCGACTTGGCGGCGGGTGGCAGAGGTTTGTACAGAGCGCAGTAACGGGATTTAAAAGCCGCATTGACCTAGAGAGGGTGGAGACGAGGTTACCGCCTGGGTTGAGTATCTGAGGGATCACACGGCAGGCCGCTTGGCGTTTAAGTTGGTGAGCTGGAAGAGAACAGGCCTTCTCCCCATATTCATAAAAAGTATCCCTGGAGCGCTGTAGTTGACATACAGCCTTATTGGTGGCCAGTAGCTCAAACTGGGTCTGCAAATTTTGACTGTTTGAGTATTGTTCTGTCGTGGGATCGAGCGAGTACTGGTGATTCATGTTAAAATGGAGTCCACCCACCTCTGCTGTTCTAACTTCTTTATTTTTATAGAATCGCTACAGTACAGAAGGAGGCCATTCGGCCCATTGAGTCTGTACTGACCCTCGGAAAGCACACCCCACCAAGGCCCTCACCCCCATCCTGTCCCCGTAACCCAGTAACCCCTCCTAACCTTTTTGGACACTAAAGGGCAGTTTAGCGTGGCCAGTCCACCTAACCCGCACATCTTTGGGCTGCGGGAGGAAACCGGAGCACCCGGAGGAAACCCACGCAGACACGGGGAAAGAGTGCAGACTCCGCACAGACGGTCACCCGAGGCTGGAATAGAACCCGGGTCCCTGCCGTTGTGAGGCAGCAGTGCTAACCACTGTGCCGCCAATGTGCGCTACAGGAAATAATTTCCCTGAAGAGCTTCCACAACGTGGAAGGGGAGATTGAGTCGGGCCTATTTAATTTGATGTCGTCATCAATGGAGATGGACAGGCACTCGCAAAATCTTTTAGCGACCAGCAAAGTAGTATCCAACCTCCGGGGGCGGAGTGGGCATTGGGTGGAGCGGGACTCCAGCAACAGATCGACAAAGTCTGGGGCATGGTCAGAGATTAGAATTGCTGAGTACTCAGCTGTCACTACCAATGGGAGATGAACCCAATGCAGGATGATGGGTGAGTACACATGGTGAACATGAGAACAGGAGACATCCCTGTCATTAGGGTGCAAAAACCATCAGGGGTGTAAACCCCCTCCCCCACCTCCTTCCTGCACCCCACCCCCATCTGAGCCATGGAAGAAGACAAAGTCCTGGCCACCCCGGGTACGACAAAAGATTGGGGTTCAGACCGATCCAATTTAGAGACCGGATCACAGTTCAGATCGGCTCCCAAAATAAGACGGTGTGAGTCGAGGTTGGGGGAGGGAAGCTAACAAAGACTTGACGAAACACCTATCATCCCAGTTGGGGGCCTAGACGTTGGCCAGAACCACTGTGGTGTTCAACGAGGAGCCACGAACGGTTATAATATCGGGCACTGGGGTCAGCCACCATCTGGGATGGGTAGAATTTGGACTCTTTTATTAATGAGAATCGCCGTGCTCCTGGCCCTGCTATCGAAACTAGAATGAAAAACGTGCCCAACCTCTCCTTCGCATAGCCTGGTCTGATCCTGAATAGGTAAACAGGTTTCCTACAACAACAACAACAAAAAATCAGAGTTTAGGCCCTTGAGATGCCCGCAAGCTCTTGGCCGTTTTATAGGGTCATTCAAAACCACAACGCTCCAGGTAGACAGTCTCCCACTACCCCGCAAACCAGAGTCAGCCATTGCCAAGGAGGGATGTTAAACAAGGTGATGCACAATCAATGGACACGAAAAGTAGGTGAAGTCCGAATCGAAGGCTTTAATCAGCAAGAAGTGAGCCCGGCAGCAGACGCACAGAAATGGTCTGGCTGCTGGGGTACACGGGTTCCTATACCCCGCCTCGTAGGCGGAGCTACCTTCCTCTTAGCCAATAAGAATACCGGGAACACGATACCTGGGCCAATGGGCAGCGAGCCCTCTGCACCAATGGCAGCTCACACTCCCAGGTACCGTAATACCCCTAGTCATACTACCACACAAGGGTCACAGGTAAGACAAAGCGCGATGACCCACCCAAGATGGCCACCCAACCACGATCCCAACAAAGAGAGACCAGCAGGCTAACCCATCCTCCTTCCCCCAACCCAAAGACTCCATCGCAGTCGAGCAGAACCACGCCCAAAAGCAAATGGAAGGGTGGCAAACAATAACCCAAACTAAAACCTATGATGTACCATCGATTGTACGCGAGGCGAGTGATTTACCAAAGTCTGGCTTTAATTGACTAGAACACAGCTCTGCGATCGTCTACAATGGAAAGGGACGATCGTGAGGCGTCTGACCATTTATACCTCGTTAATAGAGGCGTGGTTAACTCAGCCTCTCGGCCCATCGGTCGAGAGGCACATGACTGACCAGGGCCAATGGTAAGCCGACGTTCTAGCCCAATGGCAGACGAGTATGCAGATCATATCACCACAACCTACAAATTATAAAACCCGACTAAATACAAACTCTCAGCTCACTTTATAAACTCTTGTCATGAGCTACAGAAAACCCTTTAAAAGAAGACCACTCCAGTTAACGAACACACCTTGTTAGACTCCCAAATGGAGAGTAAATTAACGCCAAATTCTAATAAATAAAAGGAAAAAATAGATTAATGTAAGCAGAAATCCCTCCTATATAACTAAGGGCATCAAGAGTACGCCCAAACAACAGGCATGAAAAGGAACAAAATGTAAAGTGCTTGTACAACGAGCCATAGATCGAATTAAACAGCGCAATAATTGTGCTTCTGGGCATCTCCCGCGAGTCACGTACAGCGTAATTCTCTGTCAGCGGCAACCTCTGGTTTGCCGTCAGCGCCCACGCCCGAGGATTTCTCGATGGTCTAATTTGAGGAGGGGGAGGGGGAAGTACACACTCGCTTTCCGGGAAATACTGAGTAGGGGTGCGGTCTTCCATTCCCTCTGGTAACCCAGGCTAACTAATTAGCCCATTTTGTATCACATTCGTTTGTTCAATTTCTCAAAGCCAGCTCAGGTTCATCGAGAGCTCTTCAGAAAATGCAATCAGCTGTAGTGTAAAGCCATCTGACAGCGGGTAGCAATGGAAGGGGGCTTTTCTGATTGGAGGGCTGTGACTAGTGATGTTCCGCAGGGATCAGCGCTGGGACCTTTGCTGTTTGTAGTCTATGTAAATGATGTGGAGGAAAATGTAACTGGTCTGATTAGTAAGTTTGCAGATGACACAAAGGTTGGTGGAATTGCGGATAGCGATGAGGACTGTCAGAGGATGCAGCAGGATTTAGATCGTTTGGCGACTTGGGCGGAGAGATGGCAGATGGAGTTAAATCCGGACAAATGTGAGGTAATGCAGTTCGGAAGGTCTAATGCAGGTAGGGAATATACTGTAAACGGCAGAACCCTCAGGAGTATTGACAGGCAGAGGAATCTGGGCGTACAGGCCACAGATCACTGAAAGGGGTAACACAGGTGGAGAAGGTAGTCAAGAAGACATACGGCATACTTGCCTTCATTGGCCGGGGCATTGAGTATAAGAATTGGCAAGTCATGTTGCAGCTGTATAGAACCTTAGTTAGGCACACTTGGAGTACAGTGTTCAATTCTGATCACCACACTACCAGAAGGATTTAGTGGAGGCTTTAGAGAGGGTGCAGAAGAGATTTACCAGGGTGTTGCCTGGTACGGAGGGCATTAGCTCTGAGGAGCGGTTGAATAAACTTGGTTTGTTCTCACTGGAACAACGGAGGTTGAGGGGCGACCTGATAGAGGTCTACAAAATTATGAGGGGCATAGACAGAGTGGATAGTCAGAGGCTTTTTCCCAGGGTAGAGGGGTCAATTACTAGGGGGCATAGGTTTAAGGTGCGAGGGGCAAGGTTTAGAGGAGATGTGCGAGGTAAGTTTTTTACACAGAGGGTAGTGGGTGCCTGGAACTCGCTGCCGGAGGAGGTGGTGGAAGCAGGGACGATAGTGACATTTAAGAGGCATCTTGATGAATACATGAATAGGATGGGAATAGAGGGATATGGACCCCAGAGGTGTAGAAGTTATTAGGTTAGACGGGCAGAATGGTCGGCGCAGGCTTGGAGGGCCAAAGGGCCTGTTCCTGTGCTGTACTTTTCTTTGGTTCTTTATTCTTTGTTGTTCAGGGCCTGGTCCAGTGCCACTGTCGAGATCAGAATTTCAGCCCCTCTTACCTCAATAAGGAAGCTCAAACTCTGACAGTGGATCTATTTCTAGCTCACACTGGGTTCGGAGGGTGGGGGTGGGGTGGGGTCACTCGCGTGTAGAGAAAGATTGCCCTTCACCAGATGGAGGCTAGTGTGGGAACACAAGGCGATGCTACCTTAGGTTGGTCGTAGAATCGTAGAGTTTGACGGTCTCGAAAGAGGTCCTTCGGCCCGTTGCCTCTGCGGCAAGCCATCAAAGTAATGCAAAGTAGACCAGGGACCTTTTGTAGGCCGTGTGTAGTTTAATAGCACCACAGCTAGCTCAGTAGGACCTGCTGAAAGGTGGAACGTCCCCCTCCAAAATCAGGCCTACCCTCAGTGATTCACTCAGTAATGCTCCTGCTCAGCAACCCGGGTGCAGGGGCTGCATTGCACCTCACAAGCTCCCATGCAGGCCCTGCTCGAGTTGTGATACTAGCACATGCAAGCAAAGGGAGCGTGTGTTCAAAGGAGCAAAGGCCACACACTCCTCAATCCTTTCCTCCTAAGACAACTCATTCATCCCAAGAATCAGGTAACTGTGATGTTCCCTGTGTTGGCTAAATTCAGGATGGTTGGCATCGTGTTCACAAAGGCCACAAAATAGCTTGACTTGAACAAAGCTATTTATTAATTTATTAACACTACTAATTTGCTTTCGACAAGTACTCCTAAAGAACACACAGTTGATTATTAACATATAAACTACACTCATCTACAACTAATTTTTATACTGATATAAACTGTGATCTGCTCTCACTCACACTACCTGTACTTCTGACTCTTTCCAGCTAACTCTTGCACACACTCTTCCCCCAAGACTTAGCATCATTGCCTTATATACTTGTAACAGTAGCTCCCTCTAGTGGCTACTCGAGACACTTCATTAACCCTTGCAGTTCTTACAGTTATTTAAAAAAAAAAAAATTTAGAGTGCCCAATTCATTTTTTCCAATTAAGGTGCAATTTAGTGCGGCCAATCCACCTACACTGCACATCTTTGGGTTGTGGGGACGAAACCCACGCAAACACGGGGAGAATGTTGAAACTCCGCACGGACAGTGACCCAGAGCCGGGATCGAACCTGGGACCTCGGCGCCGTGAGGCAGCAGGGCTAACCCACTGCGCCATCGTGCTGCCCTGTCCTTACAGTTATAATAATACCATAGTAACCTTCTCTAATCTGAATACAATGCTAATCTATCCCTCCTTAAGTAAGGGGCTGGTTTAGCACAGGGCTAAATAGCTGGCTTGCAATGCAGAACAATGCCAGCAGCGTGGGTTCAATTCCCGTACTGGCCTCCCTGAACGGGCGCCGTAATGTGGCGACTAGGGGCTTTTCACAGTAACTTCATTGACGTCTACTTGTGACAACAAGTGATTATTATTATTAAGGCGACCAAAATTGTACACAGTGCCCTAGGTGAAATCTCAGTGATGTATGCAACCTGCACCCTATATGAATATGGCAAGACTTCTCTACTTTTATACTCTCTGCCCCTTGCAATAAGATTTCGGGCCCAATCTAACCAAATGGGAACAAAGTCCCATAGCGAGCGCGTTTAGTCACGTGTTTCCCAACGCTCGCGTGCCAAGAAACACTCCGCCAACCAACGCCCAGCCAGTTAGATGCTGGGCCTCAGCGGGGAACGTGACCCCAAACCTCCCCCCAAAGCCGTAATTCACGATACGCCCACCCCTTCACACCCCTCACCCTTCCCCCGGCCTGGGTTGCCAACTGGGATTAAATGTATTCCTGGAGGTTGTGTCATGTGACTACCCACATATTACCCCCCCCCCCCCATTCCCCTCCCACCCCCCACCACGCTTCAGCCATTAGTCGGCCAACACATCCATCTTTATGCCCCACTGACTTCTTCCACCAATTGGAAAACAGGAAAGGCACCATTACCTGGCTCCCCAGGCCAGAGCTGGGCTTTTGTGCACAGTTCTGGTCACCACATTACAGAAAGGACGTATTTGCCCTGGATAGAATTAAGATTTACAAGGATGTTGCGAGGGCTTGATAATTGAGGTGTGGGGGGGGGGGGAGGATTGGACAGGCCGGGCTTGTTTTCCTCAGAACAGAGGAGGCTGAGGGGTGACCTAATTGAGGTGCACAAAATTATGAGGAGCTTTGACAAAGGGTCACCCAAACTCGAAACGTTCGCTCCCTTCTCTCTCCACAGAGGTTGACAGACCTGCTGAGAATGTCCAGCATTTTCTGTTTTTGTTTCAGATTCCAGCATCCACAGTACATAGAACATAGAACAGTACAGCACAGAACAGGCCCTTCGGCCCTCGATGTTGTGCCGAGCAATGATCACCCTACTCAAACCCACGTATCCACCCTATACCCGTAACCCAATAACCTCCCCCCCCCCCTTTAACCTTATTTGTAATTTGATTTTAAAATTATGAGGGGCCTAGACAGGGTAGACAGAAAATCCCCCCCCCCAAGATGATCGGTGGAAGGTATAGAGCCAAGTCAGTCTGGAGGAGCTAAGGGAGAGGGTGGAGCTGCCGAGGGGGAGTGAGTTCAGGTATCCGCAGGCAAGGAACTTTGCGCGAAAGGTCTGGTTGCCGGGATACACCCTGCTGGAGTGACTGCTGCTTCCGGATATGGAAGGGGAGGGAAGAATTGGGGATATATACAAGTGGCTGGGGGAGTACGGAGGCGAGCGGGTGGTGAAGATTAAGGAGAAATGGGAAGCGGAGTTGGGAGGGGAGATCAATTGGGGAGTATGGAGTGAGGCACGGCGAAGGGTAAACGGGACCTCCTCTCGTGCAAGGATGAGCCTGATACAGTTTAAGGTGGTGCACAGGGTGCATAACACCCGGGCGAGAATGAGTGGGTTCTTTCAGGGGGTGGCAGATGAGTGTGAGAGGTGTGGGCGGGGGCCAGCGAATCACGCGCACATGTTTTGGCATTGCGAAAAATTGGGAGGATTCTGGGCGGGAGTGTTCCCGGTCTTAGCCAGGATAGTCGAGGAGGAGGGAGTGGATCCGGACCCTTTGGTGCTGAGATTTGAGGTTTCAGAGAAACCGGAACTCATGGAGAGGAGGAAGGCTGAAGGGGGAGGATGAAAAAGGGGAAAATTCTGTCCAGTCTGGAAAGTATGTTTCCCGGGGTTTTTATTCGCTGTAACCTGTTTTGATACATGTTTGTAATAAAATATATTCATTAAAAAAAAACAGAGCCAAGTGATGGTCGTGAGCAGGCGTAAAAAGGGTCGCGGCGCACTCTGAAATTAACATAAACATCCCAGCTTGTGGGTAAGATCACCAAGATGACGACCAGAAAGAGCGCTACAAAAATGGCTTTTGTGAGGGGGGATCCGAGAAAACACTTGGCCCAGGAGCGAGAAGCCGAGTGCCCTGGCAGACATCCCAACGGCAAGCCAGATGGTTAGCTGGAATTTGGAATCATCACACAGGCAGACCAAAGGGACATAGAACAGTACAGCACATCGGCCCTCGATGTTGTGCCGAGCAAGATCACCCTACTCAAGTCAACGTATCCACCCTATACCAGTAACGCAGCAACCCCCCACCCCCATTAACCATATTCTTTAGGACACTAAGGGCAATTTAGCATAGCCAATCCACCTAACCCGCACATCTTTGGACTGTGGGAGGAAACCGGAGCACCCGGAGGAAACCCACGCACACACGGGGAGGACGTGCAGACTCCGCACAGACAGTGACCCAGCCGATACATCTGATCATCCCCAATCTATCCGATTCTTCACTGAACTGCAACTGAAGTCTTTCAATCAACTGAGAAGTGCAGAAGGAGGCCATTCGGCCCATTGGGTCTGGACCGATCCCTCTGAAAGAGCACCCAAACCCAGGCCCTCTCCCCTGCCCTATCCCTGTAGCCCCGTAACCCCACCTAACCTTTTTGGACACTGAGGGGCAATTTATCACGGCCAATCCACCTAACCTGCACATCTTTGGACTGTGAGAGGAAACCGGAGCACCCGGAGGAAACCCACGCAGACACGGGAAGAACGTGCAGACTCCACACAGACAGTGACCCAAGGTTGGAATTGAACCCGGGTCCCTGGCGCTTGAAGACAGCAGTGCTAACCACTGTGCCGCCGTGCCATCCTCGCCATAAATTGAGTAGCTTTTCAGGACCACCCACCAATAGACTCGGTTCCCATTTCTGTAGAGAAGCTAGCATAGAGCCCCCAGCCAGCAAGCCCCCCACAGGCACACCCACACGCATACACATACGCACGTGCACACACACACATGTACACACAAGCATGCGCACACGCATACACACACACACACGTGCACGTGCACGCGCATAAACATACACACACGCACGTGCACACACACACGCACACGCTCTCGGTCCTCTCATTGGAAGGAGCTTTTGGGAAGCCAAATACCAGGTTGGAGAATTAACTCATCCATTCAAAACATAGAACAGACAGTGCAGAAGGAGGCCATTCAGCCCATCGAGTCTGCACTGACCCGCTTAAGCCCTCACTTCCACCCTATCCCCGTAACCCAATAACCCCTCCTAACCATTTTAGTCACTAAGGGGCAATTTATCACGGCCAGTCCACCTAACCGGCACGTCATTGGACTGTGGGAGGAAACCGGAGCACCCGGAGGAAACCCACGCAGACACGGGGAGAACGTGCAGGCTCCGCACAGACAGTGACCCAAGCCGGGAATCGAACCCGGGACCCTGGAGCTGTGAAGCCACACTGCTATCCACTTGTGCTTCCCAAACGTGTTGAGAGGCAATAGGGTTTGGAGAAAACCGCCTTCTGTCGTTCTGGGTCTGGGTGTCGCTCCTCACTCGTAGGAAAACCGACACAAAACAAGGCCAATCCTCGGAAATTTCTAGAAACTCGCTGCCTTTATCTGCGCTCCCCCCGCCAGAAAAAATATTTTACTTCGCAACTGAAAAAACTTAAATCAGTCCTAAAAGCAGCCTTTTCGCGTTTAAACCTGTGTCCCTTTGTCCTACTCTTATGAAATGAAATGAAAATCACTTATTGTCACGAGTAGGCTTCAATGAAGTTATTGTGAAAAGCCCCTAGTCGCCACATTCCGGCACCTGTCCGGGGAGGCTGGTACGGGAATTGAACCGTGCTGCTGGCCTGCCTTGTTCTGCTTTAAATGCCAGTGATTTAGCTCAGTGAGGTAAACCAGCCACTTAGTTTAATTTATAGTAATGTTCAGGATTCATCTTCCCCCCAGCCATTTATTAGCATACTGCATCTTCTCCTGCAAGATTATCTTTCAGATTAAGGGCGAATGAGCCGAAATTTCTGTAGTCTTTCCTCTGTGTTAGCCGTTGCTCAGTGGGTAAAGCTCTTGTATCTGCATCAGACAGACCGCTGTGGGTTCACCTCCACATCTAGGCTAACAGCCCAGTGTAGCACTGCAGGGGTGGGTTCCACCTTGTTAGCAATGCTGCTCTCCAGAGGCCATGGTAAACGGAGGTCCTGCCTCTCACGGTGATGTGAAATATTCCATGCGTCTACATTAATCTACGTTATCCCTGGTGTCCTAACTAACATTTATCCCTCAATCGAAATCACAAAAAACATTATCTGGTCTTCATCACTTTGCTGTTTCTGGGATCTTGCTCTGCATCAATTGGCATTACAGCGGTGACTTTGAGCTCGCGTCGTTGTGAGGGTGCTAGCAAAACGCAAATCTTGGTTTTTTTTCCCTTGTCACTCAGATATCGTGGCTCCCCTCCGAACTTTGAGTATCTCTCTACTTTCATAGAACCATAGGGTTTTACAGCATAGAAAGAGGCCCTTCGGCCCATCGGGTCTGCACCGGTCTTCAAGTGGGTCCCGAAGGTCGGACCGTCGGCAAAAGTGGGTCCCGGGACAAGAAAAGTTTTTTTTATTGTCGCAAGTATGAAGTTACTGTGAAAAGCCCCTAGTCGCCACATTACGGCGCCTGTTCAGGTAAGCCGCTACGGGATTCGAACCCGCAGCTGCTGGCCCTGTTCTGCATCACAAACCAGCTGTCTAGCCCACCGAGCTAGAGGGGACATGAGGAAAAACATATTCACCCAGAGGGTGGTGGGCGTCTGGAGTTCGCTGCCTGGGTTGGCGTTTGATGGAGGAAGAGGCTCAACCCAATTAAAAGGTCCCTGGATCTGCGTCTGACGGTGCTGCAATCTGCCCGGCTATGGATCGGGTGCTGTGTGATGATCGGAATACCTTGCCCCTTTAAGAGGCTTGTGATGGTCGGAATACATTGCCCCTTTAAGAGGCTTGGAACCCTGGGGGACTCCGCCTCTGGCTACGCCCCCTGGGAAACAGTACTTAAGATGAGACTGCATTTTGCGAGCACACGTCTCATGGAGGCTGCCATTGTTCACTGCTTATTAAAGCCTTTGATTAGCCTCTGGGCAGCAAGGTAGCATGGTAGGTAGCATGGTGGTTAGCATAAATGCTTCACAGCTCCAGGGTCCCAGGTTCGATTCCCGGCTGGGTCACTGTCTGTGTGGAGTCTGCACGTCCTCCCCGTGTGTGCGTGGGTTTCCTCCGGGTGCTCCGGTTTCCTCCCACAGTCCAAAGATGTGCAGGTTAGGTGGATTGGCCATGCTAAATTGCCCGTAGTGTCCTAATAAAAGTAAGGTTAAGGGGGGGGTTGTTGGGTTACGGGTATAGGGTGGATACGTGGGTTTGAGTAGGGTGATCATTGCTCGGCACAACATTGAGGGCCGAAGGGCCTGTTCTGTGCTGTACTGTTCTATTACTGACCTAACTTTCGTGTCGTAATTGAGAGTGCCTCATGCTGAAAAACAGGATTAAAATAAGCGGTTAGTTTCTTTTTTTTTGTTGGCCACGCAGACACGATGGGCTGAATGGAAACTCCAGAGCCTCGGGCCTAGCTGGCTGAAGGCCTCCAGCTCTCACTGCTCACCCTGCGAGGGTGATCAGCATTGGATCACTCTCTCGTGACAAGCGTTGGCTGACGTCGGTTGCTGACCCATCGAATGACTAAACCGATCTCCCATCCCCTGTTTGTGCAGATCTAGCGGCTGGGCCTGGATTGGAGAGGATGATGGTTTCCTATACATCTCTGCCCCATCAGCGGCTGACGCCAATGCACCAAAGCAGCTACAGCACGGACCACTTTCGACAGGGGCTCACCCCGCCACAGATGCCAGGGGATCACATGCATCCTTATGGTGAGTGCTCGGAAACGGACAGGGGAGGGGGGAATGTGGGCACCGATCCGAACCAATGGCTCGCAGTCCTTCGAAGAGGCATAAATCATGGAGGATGTCCAACGGGGGTGGGAGGGTGACCACAGAACTTTGGTCTCCGATCTTGGGATTCCGAGGAGGGCCTTAAAGGGGCAAGGGGAGGGGGGGGGGTGAGCTGGGGAGGGGGGGGGGGGGAGTTCTGGGAAGGAAAGATTTCGGAAGAGAATTCTAAAGAGGTTGGATGGTGTGGAGTCATTGGTGGGGGTGGGACGGCTTTGAACAGGTCAGGGGGCAGAGAAATTGGGGGGGGGGGAAACAAGGTGGCGATAGGATTGGCTGAGGGACCAATGAGCTCAGGTTTGTTCATGTTGAAAGTGTGCTGCAATAGAATATCCATGTTCAGGTTGTGAGGGTCCTTCCTGCTTATTTCCCCATTCTTTCATTTTGCCGTTATTATTTTGGATCCATGGATGATTAATGGACATGCGTCTTTAAGTCAAGCAGCAGAACTCAGAGGTTACAGGAGAGATCACTCTGCTAGTCTCTGCTGGCTTGAACAGGAGGCTTGTCGGGCACCAGAGAGAGAGATGGGGTGGGACTCGGTTTGATTGATTGGCTGGTGGCCAGTGAATTGGCCCAAAAGGCTGCACTCTGCCCAGTAACAGGTGGTGACTGGATCCTATCTCAGTGGAATGGTTCTCAGAGTCCCAAGGTGTTTCAGTTTGTCTCCTGATGCACAGGGGGAAGGTCTCTCTCTCTCTCTCTCTCTCTCTCTCTCCCGTGTGTTTTCTCCAGCAGACTGTACACCTGAAACTGCAGAGAACCTGAATAAATCCACAATAAAGACTTTGAACTGAAAGCAAGGTTTAAAGAGGAGTATGATGCTAAAACCCGCCATTATAGGTGGCATGGTAGCACAGTGGTTAGCACTGTTGCTTCACATCTCCAGGGACCCGGGTTCGATTCCCGGTTTGGGTCACTGTCTGTGCAGAGTCCGCACATTCTCCCCGTGTCTGCGTGGGTTTCCTCCTACAAGTCCCGAAAGATGTGCTTGTTAGGTGAATTGGACATTCTGAATTCTCCGTGTACCCGAACAGGGGTTGTGGTGACTAGGGGATTTTCACAGTCACTTCATTGCAGTGTTAATGTAAGCCTACTTGCAACAATAAAGATTATTATTATCTGAAACAAAGATGCTTTTTCTTTTACTTAAGATTTTTTGTCCCCCTTTCCTCCCCTCTGTGTTTGTTTGTCTTGTGTGCAGGTGTGAGCGTGTAGAGGGTGGGGGGGCAAGTTAAAAAGGGAAATGAGGAATTAGATCATAGTTAGCAAGTTGTAGTTGCTGCATATTTCATTATAGTTCTTGTTATTAATAAAAAGTAATTGTGTTTACATTTACAAACCTGATGACTGTAATTATTGAGCAGCCAAGGGCCAGAAACATTGGGTATCTTTCTAAGAATTATGGGTTAATTCACTTGTGTTGTGACTCCGGGGCGGGTGGGGCTGGAATTGACTGTGCACTAGCCCAGGATGTCGGAACGTGGTGATAATTAATGACAGCAGTCCCCAATTGGGGAAGGGTGAGGGAAAACATTGCAAGATTATATAAACCAGTTCACTCTGGGAGTCCGGGACTTTGTTTTGCTGTCTTGCAAATAAACCTGTTTTCGGATTACAAGCTCCCTCAACTTACAATTATTGGAATTAACAAGATCCAGGTCACATGGAAACAGAAAGTGAAAAGACGTTGGGAGGATATAATAATACAATAATAATATTATAATGACGGGGTTTCGATTTGAGAATGGAGATCAGTAGGATTGGCCTGGATTGGCTATTCTATCAAATCTCAGCCTTCACTGGGTCAGGAGCATAAAGGGGCAACTGGTCTTACACGGTGTTATTGGACAGTGAGAGCGATTCAATGGCAGGGCTATGGATGGCATCAGACCACCTCTCAAACGGGTCTTTGGGGTGGCAGAGGCACTGAGAGAGGACAGAATGCCAGGAAACAACAGTAGCAGCTGCATCGGGAAGAGTGTGACCAGCGGAGAAGGGTCAGCAGGCATTACTCAGCTTCCACCCTTCGACCTATTCGACGTGGGGGGTTCATGACACTCCAGCCCAATCCTGTCCTGTTCCCATGGGTTCATTCAACCATTGGTGGCACAATGGTTAGCACTGCTGCCTCACAGCACCAGGGACGAGGTTCAATTCCGGCCTTGGGTCACCATCTGTGCGGAGTTTTCACTTTCTCCCCGTGTGTGCGTGGGTTTCCTCCGGGTGCTCCGGCTTCCTCCCACAGTCCAAAGACGTGCAGGTTAGGTGGATTGGCCGTGATCAATTGCCCCTTAGTGTCCAGGGATGTTCAGGTTAGTCTATGACTAGTAGGAACTGGTTTAGCACAGTGGGCTAAACAGCTGGCTTGTAACGCAGAACAAGGTAGCAGCGCGGGTTCAATTCCCGTAACGGCCTCCCCGAACAGGTGCCGGAATGTGGCGACTAGGGGCTTTTCACAGTAACTTCATTGAAGCCTACTCGTGACAATGAGCGATTATTATTGAGGTTACGGGGATAGGGGGCAATGGGCATGAGTAGAGTGTTCATTCGAAGGGTCGACTCGATGGGCCAAATGGCCTCCTTCTGCACTGTAGGGATTCTATGATACCAATCAGGAGGAACACCCTGTTACGGTGCCAAACTGCTCCCAGAGATTTGTAGCTGGGGCTCTGTAAAAGATTAGTTACTCTCTCTACCGCTGTCAGGGGAGTTGGGCTGACCCACAAAATGGATTTATATATATTTGTGTCAGGTGGGTCCTTGTCTCTTCTTGCCCAAATCTGCATCTCGCGACTACATCTGCTCACCTCCTGTCCGCTTTTTATTCATTCACGGGATGTGGGTGTGGCCGGCTGGGCCCAGCATTTGTTGCCCATCCCTAATTGCCCTTGAACTGAACGTCTCGCTCGGCCATTTCTGTGAGGGGCCAGTTCAGAGTCAACCACATTGCTGTGGGAGTCTGGAGTCACATGTAGGCCAGATCGGGTAAGGACGGCAGATTTCCTTCCGTAAAGGCGCATTAGTGAACCAGGTGGGGTTTTCCCGACAATGGTCATCATTAGACTTGTAATTCCATATTTTTCTTATTGGATTAAAATTTTACAATCTGCCGTGGTGGGATTCGAACCTGGGGCCCCAGACCATAACCCGGGTCTCTGGGTTACGACAATTCCACTGCGTCACCGCCTCCCCTCACTCCTGAAGTGGTGGGACTATTAAAACAAATAATCGACAAGAGAACAAAGAATTAGGAGCGGGAGTAGGCCATTCAGCCCCTCGAATGCCCCCCCCCCCCCATTTGAGAAGTCCGTGGCTGGTCTGATTGTGGTGTCGACCCCATTTTTCTGTCTGACCCCCACAGGCTTTGACTGCCTCAAACGTCAAACATCAGTCTCACTCAGCCTTGAATATATTCAACAGCCTTGAATGTGTTCCCAGAGGAATGACCCTCTGAGAGAAGAACCCCTCTTTATCTCTTAAATGGGAGACTCTTCGTTTCTCAACTGCGTCGCCTCGCTCTGACCTTTCCCACGACGAGTGGAAACAGCAAATCCGTAGGTCGAGTCCACTCAGAGTCTTATAGATTTCAATAAAATCATCTCCCAGTCTAAAATCCAATGGCCACCAGCTTAACCTATTCAATCGTTCCTTCTAAGGCAAACCTCCTTCATCCCAGGAATCTGTCGCGTGACTCTTCTCTGAGCTGCTCCTACTGCTCTTAAGCAAGGCTAAACCCTCCCACCCCCTCTTGAGCAAAGCAAAACCCTCCCACCCCCTCTTGAGCAAAGCAAAACCCTCCCACCCCCTCTTGAGCAAAGCAAAACCCTCCCACCCCCTCTTGAGCGAAGCAAAACCCTCCCACCCCCTCTTGAGCAAAGCAAAACCCTCCCACCCCCTCTTGAGAAAAGCAAAACCCTCCCACCCCCCCTTAAGCAAAGCAAAACCCTCCCACCCCCCCTTAAGCAAAGCAAAACCCTCCCACCCCCCCTTAAGCAAGGCAAAATCCCAACCATTTTATTCGGTTACTTTATCGTCATTCAGAAAACAGGAAGGTCCTGTATCCAAAGCGGTAGCTTCCCTCCCTCAGGGGTAACAGCGTCCTGTAACATCTTGGCCTTGGATTCGACGTTGTTGGAGGGGGGGTGAGAGAAGGGGGTGAGGGATGGGGGTGGTAGTGGGCTGGCGGTGGTGGGGGGGGGGGGGTGTGTAGAGGGGAGGCGAGGGCTGAAAATTACACAAGCTCCCCCCCCCCTCCCCTCCTCAGCAGCATCCAAATGGGACTGGTTTAGCACAGTGGGCTAAACAGCTGGCTTGCAATGCAGAACAAGACCAGCAGCGCGGGTTCAATTCCCGTTCCGGCCTCCCCGAACAGGCGCCGGAATGTGGCGACTAGGGGCTTTTCACGGTAACTTCATTGAAGCCTACTCGTGACAATAAGCGATTATTATTATTAAATGAAAATGTGCGGACCTACCGTCAGAAGAAGTGGCGTTTTCCTCACTGGCGATGGTTTCCACAGTCCAATAGCCAGCTACCACTCACTTTGGATTCAATTATTGAAAATGGGCTTTCCAGTCCAGTGGCAACGGGAATGTGGGATTCCTTTGGGGCAAATAGAGTGGATGGTTTGGGGGGGGGGGGGGGGGAACGAGAGAGGCAGAGTTGGGTGGGGTCAGTTGAAGGAGGTTCGGGTGGAGAATAAAGGCTGGTATTGACCTATCGGGCAGGCTGGCCTAGCTTTATGATTTAAATACTTTGTAATTCTATGTGTGAATTGTCATCTCCTGGAGAGGGCTGTGCTAATTGTGTTCTCTAAGATGTCACGGTCTGAATCAACGGCGAATGACGACAATCGAACCAATTCCTGAAAACATCCCTCTCTCTTTGTTGCCACTTAGATTCTGACGCCGTCTTTCACGACCTGGATCACGACGGACCCCTGGGCCACCTGGGGGACTGCCTCCCGGTTCCTCCCGAATCCAGCCTCCTCCCAGCCAGAGTGGGAAACCCCATCGACCGGCTCTACTCCATGCAGGACTCCTACTTCACCTCCTGATCTGCAGCGACCCATGGCGGGAACGTTGTCGTCTCTCCCCGTCCTTTTCATGCTGTCGCTTTGTTGTACTTGCTGTCGCTCTCCTGCAGCCTTTAGATTTTTGTCGTTGGGGCCATGAGGAATGCAGTCGCACGTTAACAGATCACCCTCGCCCCCCCCCCCGCCCTCCTTGCACACAGTTAAGTTCCTCCACCCCTACAGAGAGGAATACGGCAGTAAACCTGCAGAGAAATCCCAGAAAACCTTCGCATCACACCGTTCACAGTCAACTTTGAGGAGAACCTTCAGGGTGGAACTATTAAAGGAGGAGTAGGTACTTGCTGAGATGTCTCACAAGGGTAAATGTTCACAATCGTGGTGTTCGTACACTTAATCATCACCCCGTGTCTTATTTTGTTGTACCCAATTAGAGGTAATTCAGGAATGAACCTTATTGCCCAAGACGTCATGAATTGGGAGCAGTTTGCTCCAGTCACCGCCATTAAACTTTCTAACATCTGGGCGTCAACTGGAGGCTCCACATCCTCCCGTTACACAGTCGTGCCTGTTTCAACCATCTTATCATCCAGGGCATGCCGACCAGGATCGGCTGTGGGGTGTCGGTAGGAGGGCCATCGTCGCCCCCTCTGAAATGTTTCACCGCAGATGCCCGGACTGGTTACCTTCCAAACTGAACGCCGATCGTCGCCGATGGGAAGACATTTTAAGAAGGGGGGGGGTCAGACTGGTTCTGAACTGCGCCAATGTGGCCTGTGGTGTTGGTGTGTTGGGGGGGGCGCAGGGGGAGGGGGTGGAGTTCAAGTCCTGTCTCGCCGCGGAGGGCCCAGATTGAAGATTGCTGAAGCCGGCTGTTCCAGACCCCGCAAGCACCCATACCCACCACCACCCCCCTCACCCCCAAACCCATTTATACTTGCCTTCTGATCACCTGACCCCGAAATTTGTATCCAATGTGAGGTGGGCAGTCGGTAAAAATGGCAACCGAGTGAGGTTGGCTTTTTGATGTCCCTTCGATCAGTGGATGGACCTGTTGCCAGTGTAAGGACAGGAGCCTTCATTCGTGTGTTTCTGTAAGAGGCTTCAACTGAACGGATCTCAAGATGTCTGCCTCAGCATGGCCTGGTCAGATGACGACAGAAAGCCCGAGGAGTCAACCCGACCGGCTACCTTTCATATAACCCAAACTGGACCTATTGTCGGTTGCAGTTGCCAAATGTTTGCAGATGAGAAATAAAGAGAGAACGTGCCGGAAAAACGCAGCTGGTCTGTCAGCATCTACAGAGAGGTAAACAGAGTCCGTACGACGCTTCTTTGAACTCGAAACGTTACCTCTGTTTCTTTCGCCACAGAGGCTGCCAGACTTGCTGAGATTGGGCAGCACCGTCTCTTTTTATTTCAGAACTCCGGCATCTGCAGGCTTTTGCTTTTGCTGTTGTCATAAAATTCAAATTCAGTGATTTAAAATCTCGAATTGAAAGCTGGCCTCAGTAACAATGGCTGGGAAACCATCGTAAAAAGCCATCTGCGCGGAGATATCATGTTGTAATTCACCAACTGGCCACTAGGAGTCCCATTAGTGTAAGTGAATGTTAGAATCAGGTGACCTCAGATGAACTGGAGAGCTGGAAGAGAGAGGTTACTTGTGCAAGGTCATACTGTTATTCATCTGTTGTTTTGTATATAGTTTACCCAGAGTTAATGTTAGTAAATTGTTTACAGCTTTAGTTGAAAGTGTTCTTGTAATATAAATCAGGCCATCCAACAAGAACATAACAATCTGGGTCACTATTGTCCCTTTAGGGAAGGGAATCTGCCGCCCTGACCCTCTCTGGGGCTGGTTTAGCTCACTCGGCTAAATTGCTGGCTTTTAAAGCAGACCAAGCAGGTCAGCAGCACGGTTCGATTCCCGTACCAGCCTCCCCGGACAGGCGCCGGAATGTGGCGACTAGGGGCTTTTCACAGTAACTTCATTGAAGCCTACTCGTGACAATAAGCGATTTTCATTCATTTCTGGCCTACATGTGACTAAACATCCATGGCAAAATGGTTCATTCTTCACTGATGTCCCCCTACAACATATCATGTGCAAAATTTGGAATTGAGCCTCTGCAATGGGTTTCTTTATTCCTTCAACCACGTTGCTGTGGGTCTGGAGTCGCATGTAGGCCAGACCGGGTAAGGACGGCAGATTCCCCTCTCTAAAGGACATTAATGAACCCGATGGGCTTTTACAACGACCGACGATAGTTTCCCGCTCACTGTTAGCAAGTAGCAAGTACTGTTGGCAGCACGGTAGCAAGTGGGCAGCACGGTAGCATGGTGGTTAGCATAAATGCTTCACAGCTCCAGGGTCCCAGGTTCGATTCCCGGCTGGGTCACTGTCTGTGCGGAGTCTGCACGTCCTCCCCGTGTGTGCGTGGGTTTCCTCCGGGTGCTCCGGTTTCCTCCCACAGTCCAAAGATGTGCGGGTTAGGTGGATTGGCCATGCTAAATTGCCCGTATTGTCCTAAAAAAGTAAGGTTGGGTTACGGGTATAGGGTGGATACGTAGGTTTGAGTAGGGTGATCATTGCTCGGCACAACATCGAGGGCCGAAGGGCCTGTTCTGTGCTGTACTGTTCTATGTTCTATGTTCTATGTTACTGAGACTAATTAGTTTTCAATTCCATATTCTTATTAATCGAGTTTAAACTTTTTGTAAGGTCACAAAGGAGTCCACATTGAGTAGTTTACAGAAACTTTGTTTATTTACAATAACTATGATATACCTGGGCCTGTCATCAGCATTCAACTGCCCATGAACGACATTGACAGCAAACGCAGCCCTGATTTAACACCAGTTCTAACATCTGGCTTAAAGGATAAGAAGGATAGGCTGCCAATCGTGATGTTTATCGAAGTGGTCACTTTTATATGGTAACAATCACTGAGAACCAAGAGGGTGACAATCAATGACAACCAAGAGCTTCTGCATCAAGTAATTGGACGTCAAAGAAACCAAGGTCCTCTCTGTGCAAGCTCAGAATGTCTTCAGTCAGAGCTGGATGGTCCTAAATATGAGTTAGATGGTCTTATGTATGGTCTGGAGATTATAGAGTTAGATGGCCTTCAGTATTAAGCGATCTCCAGGTTGTTTTCTGTTTCTCCAATGTTTCAAGGTTTTCAATGTAAATAGATGTCAGTGTGATTGTGGTGACTGGTGCGATAGCTTTTCAAAAATGATACAGATGTCGATTTGAAGCTCATTTCTGTATGTGACACAGTGTCTGAAATCAATGCCATACTCGCATTGACCAGAAACTGAACTGGACTAGTCATATAAGTACTGTGGCTACAAGAGCAGGTCAGAGGCTGGGAATCCTGTGGCGAGTAACTCACCTCCTGACTCCCCCAAAGCCTGTCCACCATCTACAAGGCACAAGTCAGGAGTGTGAGGGAATACTCTCCACTTGCCTGGATGAGCGCAGCTCCAACAACACTCAAGAAGCTCAACACCATCCAGGTCAAAGCAGCCCATCCACAAACAATCATTCCCACCACCCCCAGCGCACAATAGCAGCCGTGTGTACCATCTACAAGATGCACTGCAGGAACCCGCCAAGGCTCCTCAGGCAGCACCTTTCAAACCCACCACCACTATCATCTAGAAGGACAAGAGCAGTAGACACACGGAGAACACCACCCCACCTGGAGGTTCCCCTCCAAGTCACTCACCATCCTGACTTGGAAATGTATGAGCTGTTCCTTCACTGTCGCTGGGTCAAAATCCTGGAGCTTCCTTCCTAACAGCACTGCAGGTGTACGTACACCACACGGACTGCAGCGGTTCAACACCTTCTCAGGGGGCAATTGGGGATGGGCAATAAATGCTGGCCTAGCTGATCTTTCCAACGCCATTTCATTACAAACATTACGGCTCCACCACATTGAATATTGCAATTATTGAATATTACAGTGTTATTGTCTATTTATGATGCAGTGTGGTGAGACAACTTTACAGTATCGCATGAGGCTGACCTCACATGTTCTCAATATTTATTCAAAAATAAGACAATGGCTCCATTGCTGAATCTTGTGCCTTTCAGCAATCAGCGGAAGTTCGATGTACCTACACCTGCCCGACAACAGCCAAGGAGTCGATGTGGCTGTGACAAGGGGACATAACTATAAGATTCAGGGTGGGAGATATAGGAGGGATATCCGAGGTAGGTTCTTTACTCAGAGAATGGTTAGGGTGTGGAATGGACTGCCTGCTGTGATAGTGGAGTCGGACACTTTAGGAACTTTCAAGCGGTTATTGGATAGGCTCATGGAGCACACCAGAATGACGGGGAGTGGGATAGCTTGATCTTGGTTTCGGACAAAGCTCGGCACAACATCGAGGACCGAAGGGCCTGTTCTATGTTCTATGGTCTAAGGAAGTACCCTGTGAAGAGAGTGAACCTGTGAGGAACAGGTGAATCGTGCCAGATTCATGTTGGATGGGCAAAGGATCAGCTAAACTTGGGACAGACCAAGTGGGCCAGACCAAGCTTGGGACACACACTAGGTTACCAACTCCAGGCAGAGGTGTTCCTGGAGGTTTTGTCACATGACACTCCACACAAATCCTGACATGTCCCTCCTCACGGTTCCTCACCTTCCCAGGAGTAATTGGAACGCAAGTTCCGTTGCCTGATCGGATGAATTGTGACTCAATCAATCACCATTTCCTTTATCCATCCCCAATACCTTGATAAAAGTGTTCAAAGAAAAGCTGAACATAGGAACAGGACTAGGCCATTCAGCCCGTCGAGCTTGCTCCGCCATTCAATATGATCGTGGATGATCCGACACTTTTACATCCACTATCCCCTTAACCATTTGCGTCATTGATTTTTCAAATCGGTTTAGAGCACCCAATTTTCTTTCTCCAATTAAGGAGCAATTTAGCGTGGCCAATTCACCTACCCTGCTCATGTTTGGGTTGTGGGGGGTGAAACCCACGCAGACACGGGGAGAATGTGCAAACTCCACACGGACAGTGACCTGGGGCCGGGATGGAACCCGAGTCCACAGCGCCGTGAGGCAGCAGGGCTAACCCACTGTGCCACCTTTGCCGCCCACACTCTGCGTTATTTTAATCAGAAATCTATCGATTTCTGCTTCACCGATGTCCTTCAGGGAAGGAAATCTGCCATCCTTACCCGGTCTGGCCTACATGTGACTCCAGACCCACAGCAATGTGGTTGACTCTTAACTGCCCCCTCAAGGGCAATTAGGGATGGGCAATAAACGCTGACCTAGCCTGCGACACCCACGTCCCATGATTGAATAAAAAAGAGCATACTCGATGATAGAGCTCCCCTCCCCCACTACCCCGAGATAGAGAATTCCAAAGATTCACAAACCTCTGGGTAAAGAAATCGCCCCTCAGTGGCAAGACCCTTATTTTGAAATTGTGCCTCCTGGTTCTAGACTCCCCAACCAAAGGAAACGTCTTGCCTACATTCACCCTGTCTATTCCTTTAAGCTTTGATTTGATTTGATTTGATTTATTATTGTCACGTGTATCCGTATACAGTGAAAAGTATTGTTTCTTGCATGCTGTACAAACAATGCATACCGTACATAGGGAAGGAAGGAGAGACTGCAGAATATAATGTTACAGTTATAGCAAGGTGTGGAGAAAAGATCAACTTCATACGAGGTAGGTCCATTCAAAAGTCTGATGGCAGCAGGGAAGAAGCTGTTCTTGAGTCGGTTGTAACATGACCTCAAACTTTGGTATCTTTTTCCTGACGGAAGAAGGTGGAAGAGAGTATGTCCGGGGTGCGTGGGGTCCTTAATTATGATGGCTGCCTTTCTGAGGCAGCGGGAATTATAGATAGAGTCAATGGATGGGAGGCTGGTTTGTGTGATGGGCTGGGCTACATTCATGACCTTTTGTAGTTTCCTGCGGTCTTGGGCAGAGCAGGATCCATACCAAGCTGTGATACAACCAGAAAGAATACTTTCTATGTTACATTTGTAGAAGTTGGTGAGAGTCGTAGCTGACATGCCAAATTTCCTTAGTCTTCTGAGAAAGTAGTGTCGTTGGTGGGCTTTCTTAACTATAGTGTTGACATGGCGGGGGGGGGGGGGGGGGGCAGGACAGGCTGTTGGTGATCTGTACACCTAAAAACTTGAAGCACTCGACACTTTCTACTTCATTCCCATTGATGTAGACAGGGGCATGTTCTCCTCCACGCTTCCTGTATTTTGTAGGTTTCAATGAGATCACCTCTTATTCTTCAAAACTCTAGGGAATACAGGTTCAATTTGCCCAACCTCTCTTCATAAGAAAGTCCTGTCATCGCAGGAACGAGTCTGGTGAATCTTCGTCGCACTCCCTCTGAGATAAAGGGACTAAAACTGCACACAGCACTCCAGGAGCGGCCTGACCAAGCTTCTATACAATTGAAGCAAGGCCTCACTGCACCTGTACTCAAATCACCTTGCAATCAAGGCTAAGATTCCATTAGCTTTCCTAATAGCAAGAACAGAGGACGCCGGAGAAATTCGACGGGTCATCCAGCATTTGTTAAGAGAGAAACAGAGTTAACGTTTGGAGATCTTTAACTCTTCTTCAGAACTGGAGGGAGGAAGGATGTGTTGGAGCTGTGGGAACTGCAGCACAAAGTAGCAAATTTAAGACAGAGAGATAGATGGCCTGGTGTGAGTGGGGGTTGCATGTATGGGATAAAAGGCAGGGGGAGGAGAAGGGTTATGGTGAGGAAAGCTCAAAATCTAAAGTTGGTTAACCTAATGAGAGGGGCTAAGGACAATGTTCCTTCTGCTCGTGGTGGGGTTGATGGGGCGGAGGGTTGGGAGGGCTGGATACCCAGAGACTTGCTCCGAATGGCAGTAGTTGTTGCACTTTCTGGCTTCCGTGGGTAGGCAGGCATCTGATATGAGACAATTTCATTCACATTTCACTCAACGCACCCAAATCTAAAAAAGACACAAACTCTTCCCAAACTCATCTTTACACACTCAATTCACTCTCACCTACTTCAGCCAATGCCTTTCTTACACACACTACGTCTGAAACACCGCTCATTAATACATCGCACAACAGCATTCTTACACACGTAACGCCACTCTTAAATGTCTCACAAAACAGCATTCTTACACACAACACAAAAACACTCTCAAATACCTCGTACAACACCATCCTTACACACTCAAAATCACACTTAAATCCCTCACTGAACACCATTCTAAAAACCACCAAACCGCTCTGAAATACCTCACACAACAATCCTTCCACACACAAAATCATTCTTTAATACGTCACACAACAATATAAGACCTAGGAGCAGAATTAGGCCATTCGGCCCATCAAGTGTGCTCTACCATTCAATCATGGCTGACATGTTTCTCATCCCCATTCCCCTGCCTTCTCCCCATAACCTCTGATCCCCTTATCAATCAAGAACCTATCTATCTTTGACTTAAAGACACTCAGTGATTTGGCCTCCACAGCCTTCTGCGGCAAAGAGTTCCACAGATTCACCACCCTCTGGCTGAAGAAATTCCTCCTCATCTCTGTTTTAAAGGATCCTCCCTTCAACTGGAGGCTGTGCACCCAGTTTCTGGTTTTTCCTACAAGTGGAAACATCCTCTTCACATCCACTCTATCCAGGCCTCTCAGTATCCTGTAAGTTGCAATAAGAGCCTTATAAACTCCAATAACTACAGACCCAGAGTCCTCAACCGCTCCTCATACCGGGGACCATTGTTGTGAACCTCCTCGGGACCCTTTCCAAGTCCAGCACATTCTTCCTTAGATACGGGACCCAAAACTGCTCACAATACTTCAAATGGGTCCTTACAGAGCCTCAGAAATACATCCCTGGTCTTGTATTCTAGCCGTCTCGACATGAATGCTAACATTGCATTTGCCTTCCTAACTGCTGACTGAACCTACATGTTAGCCTTAAGAGAATCTTGAACTCGGACTCCTCAGTCCCTTTGTGTTTCTGATTTCATTGAATCATAGAATTTACAGTGCAGAAGGAGGCCATTTGGCCCATCGAGTCTGTGCCGGCTCTTGAACAAAGCACCCTACTTAAGCCCACACCTCCCGTAACCCAGTAACCATAGTAACCCAGTCCAACCTTGTTGGACCCTAAGGGTAATTTATCACGGCCAATCCACCTAACCTGCAGATCTTTGGACTGTGGGAGGAAACCGGAGCACCCGGAGGAAACCCACGCCCACACGGGGAGAACAAAGCCTTTTCCCATTTAGAAAAGTCTATGCCTAGATTCCTCCTTCCTAAGTACATAACCTCGCACTTTTCCACATTGTATTCCATCTGCCACTTCTTTGCCCACCCTCCTCGCCTGTCTAAGTCCTTCTGTAGCATCCTTGCTTTCTCGATACTATCTGTCCCTCTACAGGGGCGCGATTCTCCCAAAGGGAGACAAAGTGCTGACGCCAGAGTGAAAACCAGAGTGTTTCACTCCGGCGTTGGCGGCCGCTCCTCGCCCACTATTCTCCCACCCCTGGGGGGCTAGGAGCGGCGGCGCGTCAATCTTGTGCGCCGGGCCTTGACGCTTGCATCAAAGCGGCGCCACCTGAACGACGCGGCCGGCGGCGCCTAAATGATGTCACCCGTGCATGCGCGGTTGCCGTCCTCCCCGCGGACGCCCCGCAAGATCTGGAGCATTGATCTTGCGGGGAGGCGGAGGGATAAGAGTGCGTCTTTCAGAGATGCCGGCCCGACGATCAGTGGGCACCGATCGCGGGCCAGATCCCTCCTGAGCACCCCCCGATCCTCCCTCCGCCCCCCCCACAGGCCCCACACGCGCTGTTCACGCCGGCAGTGACCAGGTGTGGTTGGCGCCGGCGTGAACCGGTCAGATTAGGCAGGCCGCTCGGCCCATTCGGGCCGGAGAATCCCCGCTTGACCGGAGCGGCGATTCTCCAAGCGGCCTGTCGCAAAACGCGACACACCGTTTTGGGGCCGGGGGGGGGGGAGAATCGCGTGCGGGTGCCAGGGAGGCGTGGCGTGAATCGCCCGGTACTCCTGCGATTCTCCCACCCGGCGTGGGGGTCGGAGAATCGCGCCCCAGATCTTTGTATCATCTGCAAACTTAGCAACAGTACCTTCCTCCAGATCATTAATGTATATTGTGAAAAGTTGTAGTCCCAACATTGACCGTGAGGTACACCACTAGTCACTGGCTGCCATCCTGAAAAAGACCCATTTATCTTTAAACATCGCACTCAACACCACTCTTTTTTTTGAAAACGTTTTATTAATATTTGAACTTTTCATACAAAATTACAGAAAAAAATACAAACAACAACCCTTAACAACCAAAATCCCGTAAAACAACCCTTCAAACGAAGGAACAAGGCCCCCTCCCAGTGTATTCACCCCTTCCCATCTTATACCCTCCCTGTCCCCCACCTCCCTACTCCCCCCTTAACAGCTAACAGTGACCAACTCTTTGAAATACAATATAAATAATTGCCATCTCCGACAGAATCCCTCGATCGACGCGTCCACCGTGTATTTGACCTTCGTGAGGTGCAGAAATTCCATCAAATCCCCTACCCAGGCCAAAGCACTCGGAGGTGTCACCAACCTCCGACCCAGCAGGATCCGCCTCCACGCCATCAACGAGGTGAAGGCCGGGCCCTCCGCCCCCGCACCCGGCCAAACCTCCGGCACATCCGAAACCCCAAAAACAGCCACCAAAGGACAGGGCTCCAGTTCAATATGTAAGACCGCGAGCACGTTGTTAAAAAAAAACGGCCCCCCCAAAAAACCCCAATTTGGAACAGGACCAGAATCGAGCAGTGCTCATACCTTTCCTCCACCCCCTCAAAAAACCGACTCATCCTCGCCGTAGTGAGGTGCACTCGAAGCACCACCTTGAGTTGTATCAGGCTCGGTCTCCCACACGGCAACACGGCGTTCACCCTCCGCAGCATCTCACTCCACACCTCCTCCTCCAGTGTGGGTCACAATTCCTCCACCCATTTACCCCTTCCACCGACTCTTCCCCTTCGATCCGCTCATATGTTCCGATCCAGAAAAGGAGAGGATCCTCTCCAGTAAGGAAGATGGCAACACCATCAGAAGGTCTGAGAACATCCTTTTCCCAAAGCTCCGTACCTGGAGATACTTCAACACGTCCGTGCCTGCCAGCCCAAATTTCTCCTTCAATTCCTCCAGGCTGGCAAACAGCCCTCTCTGGAATAAATCACTCGCTCTCTCCTGCCCTTTCCGTGCTCAAAATACGGCGTCCAGCCTTGCCGGCTCAAATGGGAGCCAGCTTTGAGGCCGCCCCCAATTTAAAATGCTGGTGAAATTGCCCCCATAGCTATAACGTAGACGCCACCTCTGGGTTCGCCAAGCACCTTGCCGGTGCCAACAGAAGTGACGGCGTTACCAATGCTCCAAAACCTGTCCCTCTGCATGACCCACACTCCATCTGAACCCCGAGACCTCCTGGGTCCCCGTGACACCCCAGCACCATCTCCGCATTGGGCAGCATCGTAGCACTACTGCTTCACAGCTCCATGGTCCCCGATTCAATAGGGTCACTATCTGTGCGGAGTCTGCACGTTCTCCCCGTCTCTGCGTGGGTTTCCTCCGGGTGCTCCGGTTTCCTCCCACAAGCCCCGAAAGACGTGCAGGTTAGGTGAATCGGACATTCTGAATTCTCCCTCTGTGTACCCGAACAGGCGCAGCAATGTGGCGACTAGGGGCTTTTCACAGTAGCTTCATTGGAGTGTTAATGTAAGCCCACTTGTGACAATAATAAAGATTATTATAAAGTAATAAAGATTATTATTATATAACAAGTTTTGGCAGTGCCAAACCCTCTCACTGTCTGTCCCGCTGAAGAATTCAACTCCGAGTCCGCAGGACCTTTCCTGCCCAAAGAAAGCCAGAGATAAACTGCTCGACCCTTCGGAAAGAAGACTTAAGCAGGAACACCGGGAGACGCTGAAATAAAAACAGGAATCTCGGCAAGATTTGCATCTTAACCAATTGGACCGGGCCCACTGAAGATAATGGGAGATTATCTCACCTCTGCGGGTCCAACTTTACCAAACTCGAATAGCTCAGCCTCTGGAGCCAGAAACCTGGACCCCTACGTATGGAAAGCTAGTCCGTCCCCCCCCCCCCCCCCCCCCCCAACCGAACCTGAAACCTCTCCAGTCTGGTTCCCCTCCCCAACCCGCCAACCACAAAATATCCGCTCGTCCCTATGTTCAACTTGTAAAGGACCCAAAGCTCTGCAAAATACCCATAATGTTCCCCACAGATGACCCCGGGTCCTCCCGTACAGCAGCAGCTCATCTGCATATAACGATACGCTCTGCTTCACCTGCCCACACCACTCAACAATCCCGCTCTGCGCATTCGAGGCCCTCAAAGCCATGGCCAACGGCTCAATCACCAGCGCAAAGACCCGAGGAGACATGGGGCACCCCCAAATGCAGTTGGAAAGACCCCGAGCTCTCGGTGTTCGTACAAACAATAGCGAACGGGGCCGCATACAGCAGCCGCACCCATGCCACAAACCCTGGACCAAGCCCGATCTTCTCCAATACCACCCACTCGACTCGGTCAAACGCCTTCTCCCCTTTCAATGACACAATTATCTCAGTTTCCAGCACGGCCATTGGGGTAAACACCACATTCAACAACCGCCTCACATTGGACGACTGTTTCCGTCCCTATACAAACCCCGTCTGGTCTTCCCCCAGAAGGCAAGACTCCAGCCTTAACGCTAACACCTTGGCCAATAAATTGGCATCCACATTCAGCAGTGAGATCCAGCCAGTCTCACAAGGAGGTTCTGAGTCTTGTATGGGTGAACGTTAACTATTTGATGATAACACGTAATGATGTCCATATATACAGGGTAGAGACCAAACGATGAGCTAACTCCATGCTTACTTCTACACAGGTCTCTGTCCAGTCCACAACTGACTCTAGTCTCAGGTCAAGTGTCCCTTCACATCTCACTGTGGACAGTCCTGTTTCCCAGTCCCACATTAACCCTTGCTATGCCAGGCGCCCTTATACTACCAAAATGTCAGGGGGGCACGGCGGCGCAGTGGTTAGCACTGCTGCCTCACGGCTCCGAGGACCCGGGTTCAATCCCGGCCCCGGGTCACTGTCCGTGTGGAGTTTACACATTCCCCCCCTTGTCTGCGTGGGTTTTTGCCACCACAACCCAAAGATGTGCAGGGTAGGTGGATCAGGAGGGGAGGCCATGGTTCCAGGCTTTGCCATTGGTCCTGTGCAGCATCACACAGCAAACAGCACCACAGGCCTGATCCATTTGAAGTAATTACTGGCAGACCCATGTCCTTACCGGGAATCATTGACCTGCGTGAAGCTGATTGCCGTACAGCGGGTGGCACGGTAGCACAGTGGTTAGCACAGTTGCTTCACAGCGCCGGGGTCCCAGGTTCGATTCCCAGCTTGGGTCACTGTCTGTGTGGAGTCTGCACGTTCTCCCCGGGAACAGGCCAGGCGGCTAGGCTGACCCCCCCCCCATGGGACTGGGGCCCCCATCCCCACAACCCACACCACCGCAACCCCCCCCCCACCCCGCCCCAAACTCCCCGCCCAAACAGCCGCCCCCCCCCACCGGCGGACCACCCAGGGCGACACCGATGGCAGCCCCCAGCATGGCAGTGCCATGGCATCAGGGATGGGCAGCGGGGCCAGTGATCCCCATAGTGCCAGCTATCCCTGCCGACAGGGGTGAAGGAATGGGGGAGGGGGTGGGGAAAGGACATGAGGAGGCGGAGGCAGCAGCACCATCGCTGGGATGACCCGGGTCCAGGGGATGATAGACGGGGTGCAAAAGTGGTTCCACTCGATGAACGTTCAACTGGTCTGTGACCATCAGCTGCGCATCGTACACGTCTGCGCCTGATACATATGCATGGCTGGGGCCTCGCTGAGGAGCGCCGCTGCAATGTCCAGGTGGCTCTGGCACATGGTCGCCTGTGAGAGGGCAGCCATGTCCTGAGCCTCGGTCCCCGCCTGCACAGAATGCCCCAGGCATTAGACATGCTGACCGACACCACCCCCTGCTCCGGCACGAGGGTGGGAGTGGGGAGTTTGCGGGTTTAGGGGGATGGGAGGGTGAGGTGGGGGGGGTTAGAGGTGTGTGGGGTATGGGGGTGGGGGGTGATGAGGGCGGTGGGGGTGGTGAAGGGGTGGGGGGGTGTGTATAGAGGAGGGTGGGGTGTGCGGAGTGAGGGGAGTGATCGGGGGTGGGGTGAGGGGGTTGGGGCGACCCACACATGTGTCATAGAGATCCGCAACTGAGCAGGGGGGGGGTATCACTTGCCCCCGCCAAACTCCGCCTCAGCAACCTCCCTTTCCACCGATCCGCCGTCCAGTGCCCTCTGCTCGGGCACGGTAAGGGGCCGCAGGTCTGGTGGTCCCCCTGCCGGTCCTTTCCCACTCTTGGCAGTTGTGTGCGGCCTTCTCCTGGGGAGGGAGGGGGGGAGGGAGGGAGGGAGGGGGGGAGGGGGGGGGGTGGAAACATAAACGGAAAAACTGTTCCGATGGTCGGGATCCTCTGATGAAAGGCCTCAGTGGCCAGGGCACCCGGCCATGGGTGCTGGCACGTGGGGCAGGGTGGGGGTTCGGCTGACGTCCGGGGAGGGGGGGGGTAGGATTGGGTTTGAGATGGGGGGGGGGGGGTTAGTGCCAGGGGCACAGCGCTACCGACTGACCCTGGCCACCCCGAGGAGGTTGCGGAGTCTCTTCAGTCTGGGCGGCCTTGCCCACGGCGCTGACCGCCTCTGCCACCTGCCGCGGCGAACGGCGTCTCCTGGCGGCCTTCCTCCCGGGCCAGGGTACAGGGCCATCCGCCTCGCCTCCACGGCGTCCAGGATGGTGTCCTGAACCGTTGCGCTGCTCTCCTTCCAGCCATCTTGTTGGCTGGGACGGTGTGTGTGTGTGTGGGGGGATGGATCGTCTAGGTGGGGCATGTCCGCCAATCACGGACCCGGCGAATCCGGCACCATTTTGCATGGAACTGGTTGTGTTCCGCCTGGCGATGGCGCTAGCCCACTTAAAGGAGCAGCTGTTGCGCCATTTTTCCTGTCGTAAAACGCCACTGCGTCCACGTCGGCGTCAGCACTTAGTCTCAGAAACGGAGAATCCAGCACTCCGTCTTTCACACAGCCAGGTTACGCACCGACCGTACAAACATATTCATAATCAGCAGTCTCTCGGTGCCTGAAGCAATATTTGCAGCGTTCCCCTGGGGTTTACTTTCATGAATCTACAATGATTTTAATCAAATCCAGTCCCTGTGTTGTATAGTGGGCCTGATCACTGCAGCTGTGAGGGGGGCTTGGTGCGGGCACTCTGGGGGCACAGCTCCGAACACAGGTAATAAAAATTGGCTTTTTACTGGCTGCCTGACATTTTACACGAAGCTGTACATGTGTAAACTTCATTCATGTGGAATTATTGTGCCTTAATAATGCAGGGTCCCCAGACAGGGCTGTACGGATATTGAGAAACTACACAACCCCCGAGGACACAAATCTTTTGCGCTTTTGAGTTTTTATTGCCATCGTTTTCTTTCTGCAGCAATCTAATATGAAAATGACCTTCTATAAATATCCTGATTCTTGGTGAGCTTCTGATGTTTTAGACAGTTCAATGCTTTTTCTTTTCTCTCTTTCAAAATCGAGGCTGACACTCCCAGGGCCGTACTGAGGGAGCGCTGCACCGACAGCACCTTCTGATGGTGATGTTAAACCCAGGCCCTCCCAGGTCCCACTGATCTGGGTCCCACCGAAGCATCATTTCAATCGGCGTCCTGGACAATCTTTATCCCTCTGCCGAAATCACGACAACCAGATTTCTGGCCACTATCTCACTGCGTCTGTGAGATGCGGCTGTGCAGTCTTTGGTTGCTGCTTGGTAGAGCACTTGGATGTCAAAAGCACCTAGTTGACTGAGTTAGAATCACAAACTAGCCGGCACGGAGAGATTGGAGAAATTGGACTCGTTCTCCTTGGAGTAGAGAAGCTTAAGATGCGACTTTATTGAGGTGTACAAAATTCTGAACCATTTTGACAGGGTAAAGTAGGATATTCTGTTTCCACCAGTCGGTATGTCTGTGATGAGGGGGGGGGGGTCACAATTTCAAGATGGTCAGCAAGAGAGCCAGGAGTGAGATGAGAAACTTCTTGGGCGGGATTCTCCGTCGCCCGATGCCAAAATCGGGATCGGCGATCGGGCGGAGGAAGGCTTCCGATGGCGGAGTCGGGACAGGCGCCGATTTGGCGCTGGTTCATGATGCTCCGCCCCCTCAAATCGGCGTCATCGGGGCGCGCGCCGCACGCAGTGGCGAGGCCATTGGCGCGTCATCAGCCGGCTCACCCGCGATGCTCCGCCTCCGATGGGCTGAGTTCCCGATGGCGCGGGCCACGTCTGGTCTCCGCGGTATGGAACCCGGCGTGCCGGCCGCGGACAATGTCCAGCGCCGCCACACTCACCCGGGATCCATGCCGCTGGCCGGGGGGTTATGGGCCAGGGGGGGGGGAGGGGGGAGTGGTGGGGGATGGCCAGGGGGTGGGCTGTGGGGTCGGGGTGAGCGGGTTAGGGTTCCAGCACGGCTAGCACCCTGTTTTCCGGAGCGACCGGTGCAGCTTGTCAGCCCTGCGCATGCGCAGCTCGGGACCCGGCGATTCTTTGGCAGTTTTCTGCGCGATCTGCGGGTATTCCACGTGACGCCAGCGCAAGATCTTCCCATCGTGGATCACCCGCGGATTCTCCGTTGGCTCAGAAATAGAGAATTCCACCCCTTTACTCAGAGAGTTGTTGGGGTTTGGAATGCTCTGCCTGGGAGACTGGTGGAGGCGGATTCCATGCGAGGTTTCAAAAGTGAGCTGGACATACATTTGAAAGTGATGAATTTAGATGGCGACGGAGATAGGGCTGGGGAATGGGACTAGCTCTTTTGGGAGCCGGTGCAGACACAATGGGCCGAATGGCCTCCTTCTGTGCTGTAAATAACAAACAAACAATAACACAAAGAAGGGTTCAGCCCATTGAAAGAACAACCCAATTAGTCCCCCCCCCCCCCACTCTTCACCCACAGCTCTGCAAGATGTCCCATTTGAAGTTACGATTAAATCTTCTTCCCCTACCTTTAATCCTCAGCCAGTGCCCTCTACAGAATGGGTGCAGTTTTCTTCAACTTAATCCAAGAGAGTTTAAACTAGGAAACAGGTTTTTATAAGTACACAGGAGTTCACACCGAGTAAAGTAAGAACAAAGATATATACACTACCCGGTAGATCCCTACTGGGTTCCTCTCTGGTCATGTTCTTGTTCTGTTGCCAGTAGGAATGATGCACAATAGAACATCTAGTTAAAGTAATTTATTATAAAACAAATACGCACTAAAAATAACTATATTTAATATATTACAAACTACTAATACTAATAATCCTGGAGTTACTGCAAGTATGACTATCCAACAACACGACTAACTCCCAACTCCCTGAGGTACACATGGTAGATTTACACTGCCAGCTGCTGGTCAGAGGTCATGTATAGCATTATATATTGTAGCTTATGGATATCATCACAGCCGGTGCCTTACTGGCCGCCCTTAGATGCAGCGGGTAATTGAGATACTCCGCAAGGAGAACAGGGAAGACAGGAATTCCCACCCCGTAGATTGTGTATGGGATATTGCACAGATAAAGCCTCTGAATTCACATTGGTTAGCACTGCTGCCTCACAGCGCCAGGGACCCGGGTTCGATTCCGACCTCGGGTGACTGTCTGTGCGGAGTCTGCACGTTCTCTCCGTGTCTGCGTGGGTTGCCTCCGGGTGCTCCGGTTTCCTCCCACAGTCCAAAGATGTGCAGATTAGGTGGATTGGCCACGCTGAATTGCCCCTTAGTGTCCAAAAGGTTGGGTGGGAGTTACAGGGATAGGGTGGGAGCCTGGGTCGGTGCAGACTTGATGGGCCAAATGGCCTCCTTCTTGGTATTCTATGAATTCTCACCCGACCGTGTGAAGTAGAAGTCGAAGGATATTTATTGACACAGTCTCATAACTAACTCTGACCTTCCCCGTTGATGGTTTGTATGTTTCTGGGACGCGCATGGAGCATCTCAATTAATCTAAACCTTCAATTGTGACAATCGAAGGTTGTGTACGATGTTTTATAAGTGCAAGTCTTTCTTTCAAATCTTGTTATTTGTCTCTCTCTTTCTCATTCTTATCTGACACACTGCCAAACGCTTTGCGAAGGGACCGATCACTATGGGAATTTGACAGGGTTACCTGAGCAAGATAAAATGCAGTCACATTGAGAGTATGGTTAAGACTAAAGCTACAAGTGAATGTAGTCCGAACTGCTCACCTCCCTCACCCAAATCAATCCTGGCCACCCTGACAGCAGTCAAGATTCCTTCATTTATTCCACCCTTTGCCTTGTCCAGTACTCCGCCTCAACAACTCGTCTTAACTTCCAACAACTCCTCACTTTTCAGGGGTGAGGTTGGCGCCGTGGTAATGAGACTGGGCTAGAAACCCAGAGACCCTGGCCTAATACTCGGAGGACAGGCGCTGGGTTCAGATCCCGCCACGGCAGCTGAAATGGCTGAGCAAACCCCTGAGTCCAGGGGCAATTAGGGATGGACAACGGATACGGGCCCAGCCAGGGATGCCCGCATCGCCTGAGAGAATGAAGGAAAAGGACCCCAAAGCGATGCTGAGCCTGAGATTGGCTAGCTTGGTAACACACCAAATGGTGCAGTTCCACCCACTCACGTGGATTCATGATAGATTTTAGCACAGAGAGTCCAAATCTATACTACTTATTATTATTGGGGTCTCTTTTTTTGGGTTCCAAAGCAGCATCCAAAGGGGCAGCACGGTAGCATGGTGGTTAGCATAAATGCTTCACAGCTCCAGGGTCCCAGGTTCGGTTCCCGGCTGGGTCACTGTCTGTGCGGAGTCTGCACGTCCTCCCCGTGTGTGCGTGGGTTTCCTCCGGGTGCTCCGGTTTCCTCCCACTGTCCAAAGATGTGCGGGTTAGGTGGATTGGCCATGCTAAATTGCCCGTAGTGTCCTAAAAAGTAAGGTTGGGGGGGGGGGGGGTTGTTGGGTTACGGGTATAGGGTGGATACGTGGGTTTGAGTAGGGTGATCATTGCTCGGCACAACATCGAGGGCCGAAGGGCCTGTTCTGTGCTGTACTGTTCTATGTTCTATGTTCTATGTTCTATCTCCACCTTCCATTTCCCATAAGGCTAATTTCCTGCTACGCTCAGCGGTAATCAGCGGTTTGCATCTACATGGCGCCTTTTAAAATAGTAAAACCTCCCACGGTGCTCGACCGGAGTGTAGCCAGCTGTGTTAAGCGGCATTACGGCCAATGGATGGGAAGGGAGGTGGTTTATTGCCTTGAATATCCTTTCTCTTCTCCTCCTTCTTGCTTCCCCAAAGTGTATCATGGAGTTCACCTGACCCACAACTTTGAATTTATTGTGGTTATGGGGAGCACATGGGCCTACCTTTCAGATGTTATTCAACAGAGAGTTACCGTACAGTTAAATTAAAACAATGTTTATTTATGAAACCAGTTAACACTTTATAAACCCACAGTAAACATCTTAACAACTATCAACACCAATAAATCCCC
Organism: Scyliorhinus canicula; assembly: GCF_902713615.1. Classification (NCBI taxonomy): domain Eukaryota; kingdom Metazoa; phylum Chordata; class Chondrichthyes; order Carcharhiniformes; family Scyliorhinidae; genus Scyliorhinus; species Scyliorhinus canicula. The sequence continues at coordinate 21,652,279 of NC_052170.1, read as the reverse complement.
AAGGAATACAGTACTCTACACATAACCCTTAATAAATTCCCAAACAACATCCAGAAGACAAAGTACCCTTTTAACGCAGAGATCGGTTTAAATTCTCTAATGAGAGCAGTTATCCCTTTGAAATCCCCCAAATGAACACTCTTTCGCTTGTAGAGAGATCCATGCACATCTGCTGGCTTTCACTGCAGCTCTTCTCTCTGAAAACAAAATTAAAAACTCACTCTGTCGCAGGCTGCTCAAAGGCGAAAATAAAGCTGACAGACAGCCCAGCTCCACCCACTCTCTGACCTCACTGACAAGCACCCATTTCTTAAAGACCCATTTCTTAAAGGTACACTCACATGACAAGATCTATAGGCTCCTTGGATCGTCGGTGTGAGGTAGCTCTACCCTCAGCCCCACTGTTGTCGCACTGACTTAGGGGAGAGCGGAAGAAGCACTCCCCATGTCCTTATTATGCCGGCGGTGCCCGCGGTTTTCCCGACGGCGTGTGGCTGCCCACAATAGGAAACCCCGCTGCCGGGATGGAGAGTCCCACTGCTGGCTGAGGCGCGCCACACCCGAAAACGGGTGCGGCGGGACAGAGAATCCCACCCCAGGTCTCAACACCTCCCCCCTGTTAATATGTCCATACCTGTTGGCATGACGTGCACGTGGCAAGCAGAACGTGCCGGACGCGGGCAATGAGTACATCCCCCGGGTGGATGGGAGAGGGTTGTGCCCGGGTAGTACCCGGGCACTGCCCCCTTGACACCACCCCCTGGCGCCCCGATCTTTTACAAACCAAGTTGCTGGCGTGGAAGTCTCAATCAGAGCTCACCCCTGTGAGCGCGATGACTTCTATTAATGTCCTTTTTTACTAAGCCCCTAGAAACATGGCGGGGGAAGCCTTCAGTCCCAAACCGCCCACATTGGTCCCGCCCGCTGCGACACTCTGCCTAAAAATGAGAAAATTCCGCCCACTACTGTATAATGTAGGAAACACAGCAACCAAATTGCCGATCAGTTTTAACATTGCTGGTTGACAAAAAAAATGGGGCAGCACGGTAGATAGCACAATTGCTTCACAGCTCCAGGGTCCCAGGTTCGATTACGGCTTGGGTCACTGTCTGTGCGGAGTCTGCACGTCCTCCCCGTGTGTGCGTGGGTTTCCTCCGGGTGCTCCGGTTTCCTCCCACAGTCCAAAGATGGTTAGGTGGATTGGCCGTGATAAATTGCCCCATAGTGTCCAAAATTTCCTTTAGTGTTGGGTGGGGTTACTGGGTTATGGAGATAGGGTGGAGGTGTTGACCTTGGGTTGGGTGCTCTTTCCAGGAGCCGGTGCAGACTCAATGGGCCGAATGGCCTCCTTCTGCCCTGTAAATTCTGTGATCTATGATGTTGTCCTGGATATTGGGAGAATTAATTAATTATTGAGAACTAATTAATAGCAAACTTTTACTAATGGTGACATGGGGGGGGGGGGGGGGGGGGGTGGATTCTCCATCCCTGATGCCCAAAGCATGTTTTCCGATGGGACCGAGAATCGTAAAATTGGGATCAGCACCTGAAGTTGGCAGATGCCTGTCTGATTGCAATGCTCCGCCCCCCTCCCTTGCTGGTGGCAGGATCGAGGCTCTGAATGCCCCATTTGTATCCATTTAGCTCCGGCGCCCTAACCTTTGACCTTTTGTGAATCTCTGGTCTCCAGGGCTGGGAATCACGTGGGCAGAGATTACTACAGGTCTCACTGAACGTGGTGGCTGTGAAAAACCATTTGGGGGCCACCCTCCTCCTCCCCACCCCCACACTACCCGCCCACCCCTCCTCTACCAGACACCCCATCCCAACATCCCCCCCCCCCCCCCCCCCCTCCACCCCCCCGAGACCCCCAAAGCAGGAGAAATCCACCAAGAGACCCCCCTTAATAGGGAGACCTTCCAGGGATCTGCTGAGTAAGGAAACCCCCAATGGGATCCCCCTGAGGGACTTCCTGAATAGGGAGACCCTCCCCCCCCCCCCAGGGATAGGGGACACACCCCATGTACCCTCTAACTGAAGGAAGCTCCCCACAAGGACCCTCAAACTAAAGGACCCCCCACAGAGACCCTCTGACTAAAGCCCCCCCCCCCCAACAAGGATCCCCTGATTGGCGAGACACCCCCCCCTCCCCAGAAAAGAGACCCCTGTGTGGAAGCTAGAGGGACAGTCCAGACAGGGGAAGTGAAAAACATTATAGCTGTAACTTACCTGGAGGCTCCACGTGTACGTGTATTCCAATCACTCAAGTGTGGGATTGCAATACACTTACCACAGTTTGATGTGGTTGATATTTGTGGTTTCAGCACTTAGAGTCATTCATCCATGAAGGGAGATGAATGAATCTAAGGCTGCAGCTGTCAATCACAGCCCACTAATGGAAATGAATGAATGGCTTGCAGCTAATGGATCCATGTGGGCTAAAAAAAACAATTCACAGCTGTTCTCCTTCCAGGAATGGACAGGTAAGTGTTACAACTGTAATTGGTTTTACTGCCCCTGCCTGGACTGATCTTCAGTGTCCAGATAGAGGTTTATTTTTGGGTGGGGTGGTCTGTTTGGGGGAGGGGGTCTGTGGTGGGGTTACTTTAGTCAGGGGGTCCCTGTGGGGGGGGGGGTTTCTTTAGTTAGAGGGTTCCTGTGGGGGAGTTTCTTCAGTTAGGGCACCCAGTGTGTGGGAGGGGGGGGGGGCTCCCTCTTCATGGGGTCCCTGGAGGGGTCTCCCTATTTAGGGAGTCCCTGAGAGCGGGGTCGGGTCGCCCCGTATTTGGGGGAAGGGGGAAGCACCCAGGCAATCCGGGATGGGGAGCTGCTTTGCAGTGCTGGGGGTGGGGAGTGTGGGCCAGCTGCGGGACTTCGCGATCGGGCCTCCACTCAAAATGGCGGCCCAATAGCTGGATCAATGGTACTGCCCAAGATGTTGATGGTGGAGATTCAGCGATGCCATTGAATGTCAAGGGGAGATGATTGGGCTCTCTCTTTGGAGGTGGTCATTGCCTGGCACTTGTGTGGTGTAAATGTAACTTGCCACTTGTCAGCCCGCACCTGGATATTGTCCAGGTCTTGCTGGATTTGGGCATGGGCTGCTTCATTATCTGAGGAGTCGCGAATGGTGATGAACATTGTGCAGTCATCAGCGAACATCCCCACTTCTGACCTTATGATGGAACGGAGGTCATTGATGAAGCAGCTGAAGAAGGTTTGGCCTAGATGCAACCCTGGGAAACTCCTGCAGTGATGTCCTGGTGCTGAGATGATTGACTTCAGGCAACCACAACCATCCCCCTTTGTGCTGGGTATGACTCCAACCAGTGGGATTACCATTGACGTTAGTTTTGCCAGAGTTCCATGATGCCACAGTTGGCCGAATGCTGCCTTGATGTCAAGGGTGGTTACTCTCATCTCTTGAGTTCAGCTCTTTCGTCCATGTTCCGACCAAAGCTGTTATGTGGTCAGGAGCTGAGTGGCCCTCACGGAAACCAAAACTAACCGTCATTGCTCTTTAAGTACCATTTGATAGCACATTTGACCTTACATTCCATCACTTTTCTGATGAGTAGACTGATTGGATTTGGCCTGTATTTTCTGAGGATAGGACGTACCTAGACAGCTTTCCACATTGTCCAGCAGATGCCAGTGTTGTAGTTGTACAGAAACCAGCTCGGGCCGGGGTGTGGTGGTACAAGTCCTCAGTACCACCACGGCCAGGATGTTGTCAGGCCCCATGGCCTTTGCAGTGCCCAATGCCTGCATCCATTCCGAGGTGTCATGTGGAGTGAATCAAAATGGCTGAATGTTGGCATCCGTGATGCTGGGGAATTCAGGAGGAGGTCGAGATGGATCTCCCTCTCAGCATTTTCCAATGAATCGCAGACTTTTTAACCGTGTAGGAGGCCATTTAACCCATCGAGTCTGTACTGACTCGCTGAAAGGGTATAGAACGAGCCTTGAATGGGTTTCCCCATCATTGAGAATGGGGATATTTCCTCCTCCAGTTAGTTAATTGTCCATCACCATTCATGACTGGGTGCGACAGGAATGCACATCTCTGATCGGATCTGTTGGTTGTGGAACTGCTGATCTCTGTTTATCAAATGCTGTGTGGCACAGAGATAGATTTGTGTTCATAGCATCCTAGAATCCCTACAGTGCAAAAGGAGGCAATTCAGCCCATCGTGTCTGCAATGGCCATACTACCTAGGTCCAATCCCCTCTGCTATTCCTGAAACCCCACCCTAAGGGTCAATTTATCATGGCCAATCCACCTAACCTGCACATCACGGTAGTCTTGTGGATAGCACAATTGCTTCACAGCTCCAGGGTCCCAGGTTCGATTCCGGCTTGGGTCACTGGCTGTGAGGAGTCTGCACATCCTCCCCGTGTGTGCGTGGGTTTCCTCTGGGTGCTCCGGTTTCCTCCCACAGTCCAAAGATGCGCAGGTTAGTTGGGTTGGCCATGATAAATTGCCCTTAGTGTCCAAAATTGCCCTTAGTATTGGGTGGGGTTACTGGGTTGTGGGGATAAGGTGGAGGTGTTGATCTTGGGTAGGGTGCACTTTCCAAGAGCTGGTGCAGACTCAATGGGCCGAATGGCCTCCTTCTGCACTGTAAATTCTATGATTCTATGATCTTTGGAAACCAACATGGGGAGAACGCCCAAACTCCACACAGTTACCCGAGGTCAGAAACAAACCTGGGTCCCTGGCACTGTGAGGCAGCAGAGCTAACCACTGTTGCCACCATGCTACCCCTTCACCATCTAATTATAGTCTATCTGGTGCTTCTCCTGGCATGTCCTCCTCTTTGAACAGGTACCTTAGTTTGATGGTATAAGTAATTGGGGTCTTATGGGCGCCACCGTGATGAGCACTGCTGCCTCACGGCGCCAAGGACCTGGGTTCTATCCCGGCCCCGGGTCACTGTCCATGTGGGCAGGGGAGAATGTGCAAACTCCACACGGACAGTGACAAAGGGCCGGGATCGAATCCAGATCCTCGGCGCCTTGAGGCAGCAGTGCTAACCACTGCGCCACTGTGCGAAGGTGAGACTCAAAAGCCTAGGTGTTACCATTGTAATAAGGTGGGGCACATTCATTCAGCGTGTTGGAAGTTGCAAGGCAGGCCCATGGGACTTGTCGGAGTTCATAAGGATTCGGAAAAGGGAACAAAAGTGGAGAATACTACAGGACCTTAACGGGACTTAGGAGACATGAGGTAAACATTGCTGTGGGAGGAGGTGTGATGAATGAGGTAGATGAGAGATATGCAGGGTTTATATTCAAGGGGAATATCATCCTATTTTCCTCAACTGGTGTTGCCAAACCCATAACCATTTTAAGGGACTGTAATGACGAAGTCTCTGATGAAGAGGTAAAACAAGTAATGGTGAATATAAAGCCAGCCAAATTGAAAATTGAACCCACCGCTTTGCTTGTCACTGCAAGTAAACACGTGAAGGAAAAGGGAGGATGGAAAGCTGGAGGGGTTGAAGAATGTTTATTGATTAAGAATGAACCAAATATTCCCCTCTGTACTGACAATACCGCTTGAAATTTGGCGAATTTGGAGGATCATTTAAATTTGGATCAATATTCATTGGACAATCAGAAAAGACCGGCTGCATTACACGAGGGACAGAAATGCGGAAGAAACTCTTGCAGGGGGTCCTGCCCAATTTGGGCAGTCAGACACGTGACAAAGGGAAGCATGTTGCTTTTGAAGAAGAGAATGAAAACAAGGCACTGCTTGAAGGTGTCAGAGAGAGTTCCAAAACCAAAGTTGCAAACCTATCAGCAGAGGAAGAGGAAGATCTAATAAAAATACTAAAGAGTATGGACAGAGTTGACGGGAAATACCAGGAGGTACTCCATTAGCTAATCATGATGTAGAAATAGTAAAACCTAAACCAATAAAGCCACATCTGTCTCAACTAAAACCACAAAGACTGGCTCAGAGACTGAAATAATGCTGCTAGTAATATGGGCCAGGGTTTAGAAAACTCCAAATATATCATGGAGGTCACCTGACCTACAACCGTTTATTGATTTTGGTTACAATGTGCACAGGAGACTGCCTTTCAGGTGTTGTTCAAGAGGTCTTAGGTGCTTTTAATCAAAAAACAAGCTTTATTCTACAAATTTAGCTAACATTTGTATAAACACACACACATGCAAGAACTTTTATCAACGACAAACATAAAGCCCCCACACAGTTACAGTAATCTATTTATAACCCTTAATGACTCCCCCTTAACTGTTCCAATTTAATAACAAGATCCAAGTAAAAAAGATCCAAAGTGAAATTAAAACCAACTCCCAGGGCCACAGCCCAGTTCCACCCATATGATGACATCGGTGAAGCCATGTGATAAGACAAAAACATTTCTTAAAGGGACACTCACGTGGCACTAGCCCTTCAGTATTTTGAAGTATAATGTCCGACATGACAGTAAACAAAGCTTAGTTTATACGGACCATTATCCGTTTGCATTTCTGGAAAAGTTTTAAATCTGGAATGCAAGATTATTCCGTTGATGTTTATCATTACAACAGTTCAATGTTAAAATTGTACATATTCCCGGAAAGGATATTATATTGGCAGATTCTTTGTCCCACCTTTAAGGGCTGACATGCTACCAATGTAGACTGGGAAGGGAACTTGTGTAATGGGGGTGGAGATAGATACGTGTTTTATGTCTTGCATACCTCATAATGAAATGTCCTCGCACTAATATTTCATTCCTTTTAGGGAGCGAGCTACGTATGGGTCCTCCCTGTTAGTTCCCTTATTTTGCCTTTATTTTTGCCCTTATTATTCTTGATGCTTAATGGACATGTGTCTTAGATCAAGCAGCAGAGAATGAGGAATTCAAGAACTTGCAACATAGTATATGGGTGTTCGAACAGGAGAACCCAGCACCCAGGACATGGGGTGGGACTCGGTTCGAATGATCGGTTAGTAGTCAATGAATTGGCCAAAAGGTCGTACTCTGCCCGGTAACAGATGTTGGTTAGGTCCTACTCGAGTGGAATGATTTTCAGAGGCTCAAGGAGCTCAGTATGAATCCTGGACATTCTGGGGAAAGGATCTTTTTTTTTTACACCCCTCTGTTTGTCTGTCTTGTGTGTGTGTGTGTGCGGAGGGGTGGGGCAAGTTAAAGTTGGGGATTAGGAATTAGATCATAGCCAAACAGTTGTACTTGCTGTATATTTCATTATAGTTCTTGTTATAAATAAAAATTGTTTAAATTTACAAACCTGGTGACTGTAATTATTGGGCAGCCAAGGGACAAGGACTTTGGGTATTTTCCTAAGAATTATTGGTTACTGCAATTGTGTTGTGACTCCGGGTCAACTGGAATTGTGGCTGGAATTGACCACAAGTAAGCCCAGGGTGTCGTAACAAGGCTGATAATAAACCTCTGTGGCCACATTCTGAACACACCTACCTTGGCCATCAAGTCCTGAGGTGGGGTTTGAACCCGGAGCAGGACCTAAACCCAGAAATCCGTCCTAGAGGTAGAGACGCTACCCAATGTGCCACAAGACCTTCTTTACAGATCCATGCCAGCTCTCCCTGACTTGGCTGAAAATTCTCTGGGTGTTCAGCCACTCCATTCTTAATTATAAGTTTGTTCTCCCCATGTCTGCGTGGGTTACCTCCAGGTGCTCCGGTTTCCTCCCACAAGTCCCGAAAGACATGCCTGTTAGGTGAATTGGACATTCTGAATTCTCCCTCAGTGTACCCGAACAGGCGCCGGAGTGTGGCGACTAGGGAGTTTTCACAGTAATTTCATTGCAGTGTTAATGTACTTGTGACAATAATAAAGATTATTATTATGTCCTCCTTTAAAATTCTGGAAACCATCTGGCCCTGGGTACTTGACATTCTTTCGTGCCATTAGTTTCTTCATTTGCCACATTATAGGAAGGATGTGGAGAGGCAATTCACCAGAATGTTGCCTGGGATGGACCATTGGAGCTATGAGGAGAGGTTGGATAGGCTTGGGCTGTTTTCGCTGGAGCAGAGAAGACTGAGGGGTGGCCTGATCGAGGTGTACAAGATTATGAGGGGCATGGACAGTGAGCAGCTGTTCCCCTTAGTTGAAGGGTCAGTTACGAGGGGACACAAGTTCAAGGTTCGTGAATGAAAATGTTTTTAACCCAGGGGTTGGTGAGGGTCTGGAACGCACTGCCTGGGAGGGGGGGGGGGGGGGGTAGAGGCGGGTTGGCTCACATCCTTTACAAAGTACCTGGATGAGCACTTGGCACGTCAAAACATTCAAGGCTATGGGCCAAGTGCTAGTAAATGGAATGAAGTGGACAGGTCAGGTATTTTTCACGCGTCAGTGCAGTCTCGATGGGTCGAAGGGCCTCTTCGGTGCTGTATTATTCTGTGATTACTATTTTTGGTTCATGACTGATGCTGGTGAGTCCCTGCCTCAATATTAGTTTTGGTGGGATGCAAATACTGACGGAAAGTAATTACTGAACGCATTCGCAATTCCCTTACTGTCATAGACCACCCTCTTTCCTAATAACTAAGATCTTTTGTCAATTTTGATAAGCCTCGCGTGCCTGGGCAGCACGGTAGCATTGTGGATAGCACAATTGCTTCACAGCTCCAGGTTCCCAGGTTCGATTCTGGCTTGGGTCACTGACTGTGCGGAGTCTGCACATCCTCCCCGTGTGTGCGTGGGTTTCCTCCGGGTACTCCGGTTTCCTCCCATAGTCCAAAGATGTGCAGGTTAGGTGGATTGGCCATGCTAAATTGCCCTTAGCGTTGGGCGGGGTTACTGGGTTATGGGGATCGGGTGGAGGTGTTGACCTTGGGTAGGATGCTCTTTCCGGGGGCCGGTGCAGACTTGATGGGCTGAATGGCCTCCTTCTGCACTGTAAATTCTATGATAATCTATGATTAATCTAGGACAAAGGTTCGGCGCAACATCGTGGGCCGAAGGGCCTGTTCGGTGCCGTATTTTTCTATGTTCTATGTTTCCTCTCATGGTCCATTTTTGTAGCTCTCACTGTCTTGTCAGCCATTGCTGCTCTATACATCTCTCCCGTTCACCTATGTTTTCTCTTCATTTTATCTGGTCCCTTACCTCTTCAGTTATCCACGGCTGTTTCCTGTTTGTGTCACGTTATATTATTCTTGGAAGCCTTGCACTGATCTTCGGTCGCTTGACTCACGAACAGATATGCCGATTTGTCTGCAGATACTCTGTCTCAGGCCACTGAAGTCAGCCTCAGCAGAATGGAAAGCAGCAAAATCGCTCGACCTTCCTTCCCCGGGAACAGGCGTACCCTTCCTTTTTGATGCCCCCCCCCCCGGTGGAAAAGGTTCAAAACTTAAATAATTCAAATTCTTTATTTTTTTTTTTTTTAATCACGTTTTAACCAACTTCAATAAGCGGTGACAATGTACAGGCTTCGAAAACTGCCCGAGAGAGGACGGTTTTGAATCCACCGTATACATAAATGACCTGGAGGAAGGTATAGGTGGTCTGATTAGCAAGTTTGCAGATGACACTAAGATTGGTGGAGTTGGCAGATAGCGAGGAGGACTGTCAGAGAATACGGCAAAATATAGATAGATTGGAGAGTGGGGCAGAGAAATGGCAGATGGAGTTCAATCCAGGCAAATGGGAGGTGATGCATTTTGGAAGATCTAATTGAAGAGCGGACTAAACGGTCAATGGAAGAGTCCGGGGGAAAATTGATGTGCAGAGATCTGGGAGTTCAGGTCCATTGTACCCTGAAGGTGGCAACGCAGGTCGATAGAGTGGTCAAGAAGGCATACAGCGTGCTTACCTTCATTGGACAGGGTATTGAGTACAAGAGTCGGCAGGTCACGTTACAGTTGTTTATGACTTTGGTTAGGCCACATTTGGAATACTGCGTGCAGTTCTGGTCGCCACATTACCAGAAGGATGTGGATGCTTTAGAGAGGGCGCAGAGGAGGTACACCAGGATGTTGCCTGGTATGGAGGATGCTAGCTATGAAGAAAGGTTGAGTAGATTAGGATTGTTTTCGTTGGAAAGACAGAGGTTGAGGGGGGACCTGATTGAAGTCTACAAAATTATGAGAGGTATGGACAGGGTGGATAGCAACAAGCTCTTTCCAAGAGTGGCAGGGTAGCCAAGGGGCAGCAGGGTAGCATGGTGGTTAGCATAAATGCTTCACAGCTCCAGGGTCCCAGGTTCGATTCCCGGCTGGGTCACTGTCTGTGTGGAGTCTGCACGTCCTCCCCCTGTGTGCGTGGGTTTCCTCCGGGTGCTCCGGTTTCCTCCCACAGTCCAAAGATGTGCGGGTTAGGTGGATTGGCCATGCTAAATTGCCCGTAGTGTCCTAATAAAAGTAAGGTTAAAGGAGGGGTTGTTGGGTTACGGGTATAGGGTGGATACGTGGGTTTGAGTAGGGTGATCATGGCTCGGCACAACATTGAGGGCCGAAGGGCCTGTTCTGTGCTGTACTGTTCTATGTTCTATAAGAGTGGGGGTGTCAATTACAAGGGGTCACGATGAGAGGGGGAAAGTTTAAGGGAGATGTGCGTGGGAAGTTTTTTACGCAGAGGGTGGTGGGTGCCTGGAACGCTTTGCCAGCAGAGGTGGTAGAGGCGGGCACGATAGCATCATTTAAGATGCATCTGGACAGGTATATGAGCGGGCGGGGAAGAGGGAAGTAGATCCTTGGAAAATAGGCAACAGGTTTAGATAAAGGATCTGGATCGGCGCAGGCTGGGAGGGCCGAAGGGCCTATTCCTGTGCTGTAATTTTCTTTGTTATATCTCGCACTCAGGCTTTTGCATTCAGTTGCCGCGCAAGGATTAAAAAATATATGTACACCGGACCTTGGTGGAGAGAAGCATAAAAGAACCGTTCTTCTGCCAACTTCGAATGATGTTGGAAGCGGCCCGAATGTATTTCTGAGCAATCGGAAGGAAATCCTAAATGGGGACTACACACATTGATGAGTTGGTGGCAGACAGGGAGTGTTGCTGCAGTATCACAAAGGGCCAGGCACGGGAGATAATGAATAACAGTTTGGCGTCGGGGGCCCGGGGGGGGGGGGGGGGGGGGGGGAGATAAAGTAGCCAGGTTGTCAGCCATTATTTTGTTTCCTCGGCTTAGGCTAAGAAGCAGGGTGCCCGCAGACTGATGGTGTACAACAAAATGAAGGCTGACAGTGCCATGGAATGGAGTCCTTATCAAACCCGGTGCAAGGAGGGAGGAGGACCTCCTGGTGAGCCTGATCCTGGCCAAACCTGTCCAGGCTGCAGGCGACCAAGTTGGGGGGGGGGGTGGGGTCATCCGGTCCGACTGTCTGCCCCTCGACCGTGGCTACATTTGCGGCTGGGTGTCCCTGGAGAGGGAGCACGCGGTGTCCAGTCACACCATTGGACTTCTATGCCCGTGGGGCACTTCGGTGCCTCATAATCACATTTCGGTTTAACGTTTTTTTGTTCAAGGCAGGATCCCTTAAAGGGGCTGCCCCTTTTAATTTGCCCCTCAGTTTACATAATTTAGTTTATTTGGCTTCCATCAAAATCGTTGATGTGGCCTTACCACTTGGCGTCCAAGCATCAAGCCCTTCTGGGTCAGATATGGAGGGAAGTTTCCTCTGGGATTTACCCACAAAGTTTCAAGTCCTGATTTCCCCACCGTTCCCCCCAATCCCCCTCGCCTCAACTAAAGAAGAATGCCGCCTTTAGGGCACTAGTTTGGAACTCTTCCATTTCCCACAGCATCCTCTTGGATTGAGGGCAGTCTGCATTTAGAACAGTATTTAGAACAGTACAGCACAGAACAGGCCCTTCGGCCTTCGATGTTGTGCCAAGCAATGACCACCCTACTCAAACTCACGTATCCACCCTATACCCGTAACCCAACAACTCCCCCTTAACCTTACTTTTTAGGACACTACGGGCAATTTAGCATGGCCAATCCACCTAACCCACACATCTTTGGACTGTGGGAGGAAACCGGAGCACCCGGAGGAAACCCACGCACACACGGGGAGGACGTGCAGACTCCGCACAGACAGTGACCCAGCCGGGAACCGAACCTGGGACCCTGGAGCTGTGAAGAATTGATGCTAACCACTATGCTACCGTGCTGCCCTTGCTAATCTCTTTGCCCTTTGCAAAGAGAAAATGGACATTTATGCCAACGTGGCCATGTATTCTTTGCCAGTCAGAGCCGTGACCATTTCTTTGGAGGACTGGAATGATCAAGCATGAAATAGATTTCTAGTATCGCCAGGTGCGCCTGGCTGGCCGGTTATCAGTTTCGGCCATGCTTCAAGGGGGGTGCTTTGTAGGCCAGGACCTCCCCTCAAGGGAAACTGGGAATAATTGATGGGGCCAGTCTTAGCGGCGCGTTCTCTTTTGCCAGCTGATCGACTGTGGAATATGGAAAGCTGAGATTGAGTCCCTAGTCTGTCCTCTCACACCAGCTAAACCTCACTCAGACCGAGTGATACCTGCAAAATGGTTCTTGAATAAGTGACACTCATGGATTCTCCCCAATCTGAGGAACCAACAGTGGATTGTTCACTCCACCCAGATGGAAGGCTAAGAACCGGAGGTAATGTTATTTTTGGAGGACTGGGATAAGAACCCATCAGAAACTTAAGGTGCAGTTGGAGATCATTAAAATTGACTCCACCTCGAGCCACTAAAAATATTTCAATCCACCCTTTTCCTGGGTCCTTACCAGACGGACAATGAGCAGCCCATCCCCACAGGTCTAGCATTGCGAGGTGCTGGGGGAGGCCGAGGGACCTGCTTGCAGTTTCCGCAGAGTGAGATTCAAAGCCTAGATGGGATGGTTGGAGGCAGTGAGGGCAAAAGGAGATGAGATCGCAAAGCTTTTACAGCACAGCAACAGGCCATTCGGCCCAAAAGATCCATGCTGGTGTTAGTGCCCCACCTAAGCCTCGTGTAACCCCATCAACAAAGGAATCAGATTCAGACAAACTACGACAACTCCAAGCCATCTCTCAGTAGCTGGTATTTGCAAGATGTTGGGCTTGCTGGCCTTTGCTCGGCTCAGAGTATAGAGGGAAGACCGTTTTTCCGAATCGTGCCTTCGAATGCCTCGGAACAACAGTTCTCTCCCGTTTAACAAGTGGACAACCAGCTCCTAAATCACAACATCTAGCTGCTCGGAGATAAACAAGAGTAACTTGGCGAAGAATTCCCAACTGATTCTTCCGTACTCCTCTCTTCCCCACCCCCACCGCCCACCCTTGCAGTTTGTTTGGGATCATTGAACTATTGCCCACTAAACTGCAACAATGACTGCCGCCTTAAATAATCCTGTTTCGGTGGAGGGGAGGAATGTGTACATGTGTTTGTTGAATATGCCGGGTGCTAACCTATTTCTTCTTCTTTTTGTAATTACTGGGGGGTTTGGTTTTGGGGGTTTTTCTTTTTTTTTTCGTTTTTGTTGTTAATACTGTTTTCTTGTTGATATTTTTTGTTTTTGATATTTTGTGAAAATCTCAATAAAAATTATTTAAAAAAAAAAAAGAGGCATCTAGATAATTACGGGAGGAAGAAACAGGTTATAGTGATAGGGCCCAGTGAAATAGGGCAGGCCGGGGCTTGTGTAGGGCCTGTTTCTGTGCGGGCGGCACAGGGTAGCACAGTGGTTAGCACTGCTGCTTCACTGCGCCAGGGACCCGGGTTCGATTCCCGGCTTGGGTCACTGTCTGTGCGGAGTCTGCACGTTCTCCCCGTGTCTGCGTGGGTTTCCTCCGGGTGCTCCGGTTTCCTCCAACAAGTCACGAAAGACGTGCTTGTTAGATGAATTGGACATTCTGAATTCTCCCTCTGTGTACCCGAACAGGCGCCGGAGTGTGGCGACTAGGGGATTTTCACAGTAACTTCATTGCAGTGTTAATGTGAGCCTATTTGTGACACTAAAGATTATTATTACAAAGATGCACATTCTGTCACTTTAAGACTTTTTGAATCATCGCCCACCACAGAAATAAACTGGAAGTAGTCTGAAAACACAAAAATGCGGCAGAATTTATGAAGGAATGGAAAACGATTCAACACAGAACACACATGCACTTCCTGTTAATATGAAGTGAAGGAAATGTGCAGAAAGCTGTTGGTATGTGTGGCAACTAGGTACAACCACCGAGACAGACCCCTTCAGAAGGCCAAACGGAGCTTGTTTATTTTGAATCATGGTTACTGGACGAGAGCCAAGGTTTCTCATCAATGCTAAGTACCCACTGAATATTCCCATTAAGAAAACTGGAAGACCTACAGTAATGCCATTTAATGGGCATATTGTGACGGTGCTGTCCAGGAAACAGGACATCACTCTGGAGGGGGCTGAATCCCGGTGAACGACCTACAAATCAGCGGCCATTGCTGGATAACCCAGCCCCCCACCCTCCACCAACCAGCGAACGGCATCCGTTTCTTTTGCCGTGGTTTTGGCAATGTTTGCCGAACTGGGCCTCGACAAAGATGGCGTTTCTGCTTCTCGGGGACTGTTCAAGTGGGTAAGTGTACAGATTTCACATGCCAGTTTGAATTGACAACAATAGCACAATTACCGCTTTGACTCCGCTTGTCTCCCCGTACGGAGTTTTTGTGGAGATGGATATGGGTGAAGATGACCATTCAGCCCATCGCCGGCCATCCGGATGACCAGACAGCCACGTCCCTCTCAGTGTAGTTGCCAATTGCCTCTTCAATGATTTGAGAGTTTTTGCCTCCACTCTCATCGACAGGGTACACATTCAAGGTAAGCTTGTGGGGGGATAAAGGTGACTTTGCAGCTTTGTTTCTGCGTCTTATGACCGAGCATGTTCGAGCCTAGCTGACCGAGATTGGCTGCTGTGATTAGTGAACAACACCGTTATCGGCGGGTTACCAGGAATACTGATGGATCTTCTGTTTCACTTGCCCATCATTCTTTGTGGCAAAGAATTTTCTGCCAACTACCCAGAATTTGACATGAAGCTGAACGGCCAATATCGTGATGACCCCATGTAACATGGCGAAAAACCAAAAGAGGCAACGAGCAAATATGAACCTTTTCCTTTCATTGGGCTGAAACTTGATGTTTCCGATTTGCCTTTCCTACACTTTTCATGTCACCTCCCTCCAATGTGCCCCCTTTCAGACATTTCCTTTCAAGGGCTTTCAAGTTACAATAACCCAAAGGTTTCCAGTAACAACTTGATCCTCTTGAATAACGTCACACGTTTCGAGCACAGCTGTGGAAGATAGTGACAACAAACTCTTCTGGAGAATAAAACGCGAGGCCAGAAGGTACATGGTTCCCGCCCCACGCGCCCCCCCCCCCAACCACCTTTAGGATTTACGTGGCAATACCGTCCATTGACTTCTTAAAGCTGCAGGCCTATACAGCTCCTGCCATCGTGAACAAGCTCCATCTTAAACACTTCACCAGGCCAAACACAATTATCTTAAACAAGTAGTCTTTTGCTTCTGCTTCCAATGTCGACGGGCCGCACCCATCGCCCACCTCCGACAGCTGTGTGGAATCTATGGAGGTGGTGAAGATTCCAAGTCCGTCGAGCCCTCACATGCCTTGCCGTACAGCCTCCCCTGAGGAGAGAGAGGCAGCGTAAGTTAAATATCAAGGGCAGAATCGCTATTGTTTACTTGATTTGACTTTCTGTGGCGCCTTTCATGGTCGGCAGGAGATCCCGGTGTGCTTCACGGCCAATAAAATACTTTTGCACTGCAGTCGCTGCTGTAGTGAGGGAAAGCAGCCATTTGCACACAGGAAGATCTCAAGATTGGTTCAGGGATAAATAATGGATAGGACACGGGGAAGACCTATGAGGAAAGGTTGAGGCAGCTAGGGCTTTTCTCTTTGGAGCGGAGGAGGGTGAGAGGCGACTTAATAGAGGTTTATAAGATGATGGGGGGGGCTAGATAAGAGTGGACGTTCAGAGACTATTTCCTCGGGTGGATGTAGCTGTTACAAGGGGGCATAACTGGATGTAGCTGTTACAAGGGGGCATAACTATAAGATTCAGGGTGGGAGATATAGGAGGGTGTGGAATGGACTGCCTGCTGTGATAGTGGAGTCGGACACTTTAGGAACTTTCAAGCGGTTATTGGATAGGCTCATGGAGCACACCAGAATGACAGGGAGTGGGATAGCTTGATCTTGGTTTCGGACAATGCTCGGCACAACATCGAGGGCCGAAGGGCCTGTTTGGTGCTGTACTGTTCTATGTACCGTCATCTTTTATAGCGCAATGGAATTATTCACCTCGACTGGAGAGGGCAGAAAGGCCTTCGTTTAACAGCCAAACTACACCACCATTCGCGACTCCTCAGACAATGAAGCAGTCCACGACCAAATGTAACAAGACCCGGACAGAAGAGCTCATCGCCACAGGATTCCTAGCCTTTGACTTGCTCTTGTGGCCACAGCATTTCCATGGTGAGTCCAGTTCCGTTTCTGATCTATAGGGGCAGCACGGTAGCATAGTGCTTAGCACAATTGCTTCACAGCTCCAGGGTCCCAGGTTCGATTCCCGGCTTGGGTCACTGTCTGTGCGGAGTCTGCACGTTCCCCCCGTGTCTCCATGGGTTTCCTCCGGGCGCTCCGGTTTCCTCCCACAGTGCAAAGATGTGCAGGTTAGGTGGATTGGCCATGCTAAATTGTCCTTAGTGTCCAAAATTGCCCTTAGCATTGGATGGGGTTACTGGGTTATGGGGAGAGGGTGGAGGTGTGGGCTTGAGTGGGGTACTCTTTCCAAGAGCCGGTGCAGACTCGATGGGCCAAATGGCCTCCTTCTGCACTGTAAAAGTCTGTGAAGTCGCCTATACAACCCCAGGATGTTAATAGTGAGGCAATTTAGCAAAGGCAATGCCAATGGATGTCAAGGGAAGATGGTTGGGTTCCTGGCGTTAAATGTCATCTCCCATGTTTTTACTCATTTCATTCGGCTATGTCCTCTGAAGTACATTCCCACCCTCGTCGCTATCTACTATATTTCCAGGGTTTTTGCAATCTGTAAATTTTGAAATATGGCCTTTGTATCCAAGTCCAGGACAATAATATATCTCAGAAAGAGTGGCCCCAGGGGCTGACTATGGGGGTACACCATGCTCACTTGCCTTCAGACCAGAAAACAACTGCCCCTGTAAGGCCATTTTCCCATTCGCGATGCAGACGAGGGGCTGAGCAAAGAGAGAAAAGCCTGTGCCCGTGCGTTGGGAACTCATTTGCTTTCCACTGCTTGGGTACCAGTTACATTTAGGGTAATGGAAGCCAGGAGTGATTTCATCCCGGCAATTTTAAGATTACAACTGGTGAACATGAGACAGACGTGGAAAAGCACTCGGTGATAACGCAACAGGTTTATTTGGCGGGTAGCCAAGTCTTGATTAGCTAACCTCAGATGGGATGGCAATCATCAGCCTAGAATTGGCCTGGGTGGCGTAAAGGAAATTATGAAGGTGCCCACTCCGCATTTTCATCCCATGAGCCCTGTTTGGAAGCGGGTACATGTGAACGCGGGATTTTGTTCAGCTGTGATGCTTCCTGCAGTCAAATACTCCGTTTGCCGTCACATGTGAATACTGGCCAGTTGAAGGAAGCCAGTCTCGCTGAGAATTCAGCACCTTCCAGAAGTATAAAACAAAAAGAGATGGAATAGTATGCAATACGATTTTGGTTTAATGTGTGGCTCACACTGTTTCAGGGGACGTGGGGCGTCGCTGGCTGGGCGGGCATTTGTTGCCCATTCCCTAATTGCCCTTTGAACTGAGCGTCGCGATCGGCCATTTCAGACGGGCAGCTAAGAGTCAACCGCATTGCTGTGGGGTCTGGAGTCACATGTAGGCCAGGCCGGGTAAGGACGGCAGATTTCCTTCCCTAAAGGGCGTGAGTGAACCAGATGGGTTTTTACGACAATGGTTTCATGGTCATCATCAGATTTTCAATTCCAGATTTATACTTAATTCAAATTCCATCCTCTGCCCTGGCGGGTTTCGAACACAGATCCCCAGGCAGTACCCTGGGTCTCTGGGTTACTAGTCCAGTGACTATACCACTGTGCCTTCCCCTAAAGTCAAGCACAGACATGCAAACACAAATTGCCTAACATATCCAAACCCAATAGCGGATTCATCTTGTCCTTACATTCCAAGGCTAGTTAATTAGGGCATACAATGGAGAAAACAGGCAGAGATTGAGAAACATACTGAAAGAAACCCCCAATCCAATTCCTCTCTGTCTCTCTGGACTGGTACGACTGGTTATTTGAGAGAGCTGGACTCGCGGGGAGAGGCGAGAGTGACTGATCTTGACATCGAGGCAGCATTTGACCGAGTGTGGTATCAAGGAGCCCTGGCAAAACTGAAGTCAATAGGAATCAGGTGGAAGAGCCTCCGTTGGCTGGGAGCCATGCCGAGCACAAAGGAAGATTCACCCGCTCCACCACCGACCCACAGTGGCAGCCGTGTGTATCATCTACAAGATTCACTGCAGGCAGCAACTCACGGAGGCTCCTTCGACAGTGGCTTCCAAACCTGCAATCTCCACCGCCTAGGACAATGGCAGCCTGGGAACACCACCACCCGGCAAGTCCGCATCGCTTTGTACATCCAATCTTAGAACATAGAACAGTACAGCACAGAACAGGCCCTTCGGCCCTCAATGTTGTGCCGAGCAATGATCACCCTACTCAAACCCATGTATCCACCCTATACCCGTAACCCAACAACCCCCCCTTAACCTTACTTTTAAGGACATTACGGGCAATTTATCATGGTCAATCTACCTAACCTGCACATCTTTGGACTGTGGGAGGAAACCGGAGCACCCGGAGGAAACCCACGCACACACGGGGAGGACGTGCAGACTCCACACAGACAGTGGCCCAGCCGGGAATCGAACCTGGGACCCTGGAGGTGTGAAGCATTTATGCTAACCACCATGCTACCGTGCTGCCCCTAATGAATATTAACTAGCATTTCCTGCTGCAATCTGAGGCCGGTCATTCTATTTTCACGTTGAGTGCAGTTTAGTAAGCACTGTTGTTTCTGTCTGGAATGAAGGAAGCACTTAAGAAGCTTGAAGCAGCGACCTTGAATTTGGCATCAACATAAATGAATTATTGGTGAGCATTAGAATCATCATAGAATCCCTACAGTGTGGAAGGAGGCCATTTGGCCCATCGAGTCAGCACCCATCCTCTGAAGGAGCATCCTACCTAGGCCCACTCACCCACTTGTCCCCGCATTCCCAGCTAACATTTGGACACTAAGGGCAGTTTATCATGGCCAATCCACCTAACCTGCATATCTTTGGAGTGTGGGAGGAAACCGGAGCACCCGGAGGAAACCCAGGCACACACAGGGGGAGAACGTGCAGACTCCGCACAGACAGTGACCCAAGGCCGGAATTGAACCTGGGACCCTGGAGCTGTGAGGCCGCAGTGCTAACCACTGTGCTGACAATTAGGTCGAGATAAGTATTTTCAGCATGGCCGTTCCTTCATTCATACTGCGCTGAACCTCGAGGACTTGCTGGGTGGTGGTGTTCCTAGGCTGCCATTGTCCTAGGCGGTGGGGATTGCAGGTTTGGAAGCCACTGTCGAAGGAGCCTCCGTGAGTTGCTGCCTGCAGTGAATCTTGTAGATGATACACACGGCTGCCACTGTGGGTCGGTGGTGGAGTGGGTGAATCTTCCATTGTGCTCGGCATGGCTCCCAGCCAACGGAGGCTCTTCCACCTGATTCCTATTGACTCATTATCGACCTGCGCAAATGGCCTCAATGGTTACTGTGGTACAATAGCAGCAAGTTTGTGAAATATTCAATATGAAAGAGCACTGCACCCTCCACCATGGAGCAGTAGGTCGCAGCGCGTCAGGGTCTAGTTCCAGGTCAGCAAGATCGGCAGCGTCCATGACCTCAGGGTGACCCCCGAAGCGTTTCACAGCCAGTGAAGTACTTTCGAAGCGTCTCTGCCATTGCGGTGTAGCAAACGCGGCAGCCCGTTGGACTAGAACCGGGGTCCACCCGAGAACGGGGGCCTGGGTTTAACATCTCAGCCAAAGGCCGCATCTCGGACAATGCGGTACCCCAGTGCAGCGACTCCCGAGGCGCAAGGCCAGACTCGATTCGGCGCCGCGGCAATTTGCAAAATGGCGCTTGTTAAAGTTGTGCAGTAATAGGTCTCGTTATTGCGTCCATTAACCGTTGGCAGAATTTTCAAAGTATTGCAAATACAGAAACGCTTTACCTAAAGTTGACACTTTGACTTTGTCCGCGCAGGCCAGGAACTCATTGACGTGGTCTGCGCAGTTGGTGACAGAAGTCTGGTTCTGCTTCAAACACTGTTCAAAAGCCAGGAAGGGCTCTGCACACTCTGCACGGACCTTTTGGATGACTGGGCTGTAAGGAGACAGAGGTCAGTTTCGAGATTTCATAGCAGCAGGCGGTTTCAGGCTCTGTGCGAGTCTGTCTGGATATAAACATTATAACAGGATCGTCTCTGGAATAACTCAGGGATATTAGTGTCCTCCACACCAGTGGATATTGTAAGTCGTTATCTATCAATCTACCATGTGTCCCTCCCTCTAACTCCCAATAGCTAAAGAAAAGGGAGTTTCCCTGTCTTTCCCTGGGAGTTTGTTGCAGCTTCCACCAGTTTGATTCTCAGTAGCCCCCTGATTCTCTCTCCTGCACTGAATACCCACTAATCCCGTTCACCATCACGTCTACGTCTATCCACGTGCTGTTCCCTTTTTTCTCTCCCCCCCCCCCCCCCCCCCCCCCCCCCCCCCCCCCGCCCCCCCAAACCCCCTGCCAGTTCCCTCTGATCTCCTCATGCCGCACACGATTAAAGCACAAAGTTGACAGGCAATACTTCCCAAACTTCCACCGGTACTCTGGCTTTTACTCACGGAAGAGGTGTGACAATTAGCTTCTACTGAACATCCAACCGCTGGAGAGAGTCCGGACTCACTGACTTGCCCACGCCAGCCAGGCCGGCTTCCTCCATCTACCCCAAGCCCCAGCCGTCCCACGGGATCACAGAATTGTTACGGTGCAGGAAGAGGGCCATTCCTCCCGTGCCGGCTCTCCAAATCAGCGTTGTGACTTAGTGCCCATTCACCCCGCCTTTTCCCCACAACCCTGCACATTGTTTCTATTCAAATAATCATCCAATCCCCTCTCGGATGCCTCGATTGAACCTGCCTCCACCACGCTTGCAGGCAGCGCATCCAGACCCCAACCACGCGCTGCGTGAGAAAGGTTTTTCTCACATCACATTTGCTTCTTTTGCCAATTGCTTTAAATCCGCGCCCTCTCGTTCTCGATCCTTTCACGAGCGGGAACAGTTTCTCCCTGTCTATTCTGCCCAGCCCCCTCATGATTTTGGGCATCTCTATCTTAGCCCTCTTCTCTCCAAGGTGAACAGTGCCAACTCTCCAATATATCAGATGCTCCCCAGAGGGCGCTTGCTTGTCTATCTTCAGTGCAAATCCAATCTTTTGTACAATCCTCACTGCACATGCTACATAAGCTGGCATCCCATGAGCCATTGCAGAATTCCATTGTGCCCCTTGAGCCTGCCACGCCGATCAATTAGACCAAGTCTGCTCTGCACCTCGACTCCATTTATCTGCCGTTGCTCCATATCCCTTGGTCCCCTCCTCTCTCACCATACACGGTCCTGGCTGTGCAAGGGTTGCTAATCATGGCTTATGTCACAACTGCGGAGTATGGCGAGGAGGCAGGCCTCACGAGATACCTCGGTCACTGCGGGGATTGGACCCGCGTTGCTGAGGTTAACCCACAGCGCACACTAGCCATCAGGACAGCAGAGATAACCAACCCCTGTGATGCAACAAAAAGATATTAACCTTAGTCTTGACAGCTCCACCAAACCCCCAGCACCTTTCATAGAATTTACAGTGCAGAAGGACAGGGAATTCCTTATTGCTACCACCCTCGAATGGGAGAAATATTTCCCAATTTACCTCGACCAGAATAGTTGGGAATCTGAGAACTGGTGGATATCAAAACTCATTGTAAGTGGACACCTCCCCCAGAGAGAATTATTTTGCGGATTAACCCCGATGACAATTTCTAAGGTGTGGCGTCTTTACACGTGGAAGAACAACAATGGAACATTGAGTAATAGATAATAGCTAAGCAAGGCACGCATGCAAGACGTACAATAAACACGGTGTCCCAAAATAGAAAGAAAGCAATCTACAGGTAAACCCACAGGGAGCAGCAACAGCTTCACTATGTGCAGGAAAATATTAAAGACTGTTCTCAGAAAAAAAAAAAGAGGAGGTGGCGAAAATGAGACTTGAAGGTGTTGGGCTGCAAGGGAATGGAGAGATTGAAACCTGGATATCTTTCAATAGCGTCGGATTTACAGCACAGAAACACACCAGTCATCTAGACTGGAGTTTGAGGCTCCTCCTAGCTCACCCCATCCTTCTCTTCCTTTTTTCCCTCCTGGAATTGTCTAGCTTCTCCTCAAACGCATCCATCAGCCACTCCCTGTGGTCAGGCGTTCCATATTCTCACCACCTGGTGCATACGTGACAAGTACAAACTAAACCCTGGATGTCTTTGTTGCGTCTGTTGCAAATATTTCGAAAAGTCTTCTTGGACACTCTGTGGTTCCTCGCTTTGTTTCTTTTCTTTCACCGGATGTGGGCGTCGCCGGCTGAGGGCAGCACTTATTGGCCAACCCTAAATGCCCTCGAGAAGGTGCGTAGTGAGTTGCCTTCCTCGAGCCGGGGACACCCACAGGAATTTGATCCGGGGCCATTGCGAGAAGAGTGATGTTTCTCTAGGTCAGGATGGTGTATGATTTGTGGTGGGGGGGGGTACCTGTCTGACCTCGTCCTCGCCCACCTCACAGTAGGGTGACCACCGCACAGCCTTCGTGGAGACAGAGTCCCCGTCTTCACATTGAGAATATCCTCTGCACTGCTACCAGTGTTAACTGGGATAAATTGTGGACATATTTAGCAGCTCATAATTGGCCAGCCACGAGGCAGTGAGCCATTAGCTCCAGTATTCAACCACAAGCTGTAAGCTCAGAGGCCAGCATAGCCCTGACTGCACCATTACCATCGATCCAGGGGTTCAGCACCAATTCAATGAACAATGCAAGAGAGCTTGCCTGGGGCAACACAAGGGACCCCTAGAAATCAGGTGCCAACCTGCTGAGGTGCATGTGAACGATGAAGCAATTCACAACCAACAGATGAGACCAAACCTCCACAGGCCTGTCGCATTGAGTCACGGTCAACAGAAAGCAACTGACTGGAGGAAAAGGCTCCATAAACATTCCTGTCCTCAATGATGGAGGAGCTGGTACGTCAGCGCAGAATCTCAGGATTTACAGTGCAAACGGAGGTCATTCAGCCCATCGAGTCTGCGCCGGCCCTTGAAAAGAGCACCCTACTTAAGCCCAGGCCTCCACCCCATCCCCGTAACCCCGCCTAACATAGAACATAGAACAGTACAGCACAGAACAGGCCCTTCGGCCCTCGATGTTGTGCCGAGCTTTGTCCGAAACCAAGATCAAGCTATCCCACTCCCTGTCATTCTGGTGTGCTCCATGAGCCTATCCAATAACCGCTTGAAAGTTCCTAAAGTGTCCGACTCCACTATCACAGCAGGCAGTCCATTCCACACCTTAACCACTCTCTGCGTAAAGAACCTACCTCGGATATCCCTCATATATCTCCCACCCTGAATCTTATAGTTATGTCCCCTTGTAACAGCCACATCCACCCGAGGTAATAGTCTCTGAACGTCCACTCTTATCTATCCCCCTCATCATCTTATAAACCTCTATTAAGTCGCCTCTCATCCCCCTCCACTCCAAAGAGAAAAGCCCTACCTCCCTCAACCTTTCCTCATAAGACCTATCCTGCAAACCAGGCAGCATCCTGGTAAATCTCCTTTGCACCCTTTCCAATGCTTCCACATCATTCCTATAATGAGGTGACCAGAACTTCACACAATACTCCAAATGTACTTTCACCAGGGTCATGTAAAGTTGCAGCAAGCCCCCTGTTAATAAACGCTAACACACTATAAGCCTTCTTCACGGCTCTATCCACTTGAGTGGCAACCTTCAGAGATCTGTGGACATGAACCCCAAGATCTCTCTGTTCCTCCACATTCCTCAGAACCCTGCCGTTGACCCTGTAATCCGCATTCAAATTTTTTCTACCAAAATGAATCACCTCGCACTTATCAGGGTTAAACTCCATCTGCCATTTTTCGGCCCAGCTCTGCATCCTATCAATGTCTCTTTGCAGCCTACAACAGCCCTCCACCTCATCCACTACTCCACCAATCTTGGTGTCATCAGCAAATTTACTGACCCACCCTTCAGCCCCCTCCTCCAAGTCACTGATAAAAATCACAAATAGCATAGGGCTCAGCACTGATCCCTGTGGTACACCCGCTGGTAACTGGTCTCCAGTCTGAAAATTTTCCATCCACCACCACCCTCTGTCTTCTATGTGATAGCCAGTTACTTATCCAATTGTCCAAATTTCCCTCTATCCCACACCTCCTTACTTTCTTCATGAGCCGACCATGGGGAACCTTATCAAACACCTTACTAAAATCCATGTATACGACATCAACTGCTCGACCTTCACCTACACACTTAGTTACCTCCTCAAAGAATTCAATCAAATTTGTGAGGCAAGACTTACCCTTCACGAATCCGTGTTGACTATCCCGGATTAAGCTGCATCTTCCAAATGGTCATTAATCCTATCCTTCAGGACCTTTTCCATTAACTTACCGACCACCGAAGTAAGACTAACTGGCCTATAATTACCAAGGTCATTCCTATTCCCTTTCTTGAACAGAGGAACAACATTCGCCACTCTCCAGTCCTCTGGCACTATTCCCGTGGACAGTGAGGACCCAAAGGTCAAAGCCAAAGGCTCTGCAATCTCATCCCTTGCCTCCCAAAGAATCCTTGGACATATCCCATCTGGCCCTGGGGACTTGTCGACCCTCTGGTTTTTCCAAAATTGCTAATACATCCTTCCTCAGAACATCTACCTCCTCCAGCCTACCCGCCTGTATCACACTCTCATCCTCAAAAACCTGGCCCCTCTCCTTGGTGAACACCGAAGAAAAGTATTCATTCAACGCCTCTCCTATTTCTTCTGACTCCATGCACATCCCACTACTGTCCTTGACCGGCCCTAACCTCACCCTGGTCATTCTTTTATTTTTCACATAAGAGTAAAAAGGCTTGGGGTTTTCCTTGATCTGACCCGCCAAGGACTTCTCATGCCTCCTCCTAGCTCTCCTAAGCCCTTTTTTTTAGCTCATTCCTTGCTACCTTGTAACCCTCAAGCCTCCCAACTGAACCTTGTTTTCTCATCCTTACATATGCTTCCTTTTTCCTCTTGACAAGACATTCAACCTCTTTTGTGAACCATGGTTCCCTCACACGGCCATTTCCTCCCTGCCTGACAGGGACATACCTATCAAGGACACGCAGTATTTGTTCCTTGCACAAGATCCACTTTTCATTTGTGCCTTTCCCTGATAGTTTCTGTCCCGTTGCAGTATCCCATGCCTTCAGCTATTTCGTGATATCATCTGGGGTGAATCGAATAGGGAAAAGACTGGCGTCTGTGATGTGGGGCCCAAAGGAGGAGGCCGAGATGAATCATCCCTTCGGTAGTTTGCGCTGAAGATGGCTCCAGATGTTTTCAGTCTCGTCTTGGTTTCCTCCGGGTGCTGCGGTTTCCTCCCACATTCCAAAGATGTGCAGGTCAGGTGGATTGGCCGTGCTAAATTGCCCCTCGAGAGTGATTAGGGATGGGCAATAAATGTTGGCCTTGCTAACAACACCCACGTCCCAAGAGTAGCAAAAAGTTTGAGAGGAATACCCGGGAAGCGTCACCACGCCCACATCCCAATAAAGAGAAAACACTGAGCATCAGTCCAGCAGAGATCCCAAAGCGACTGGTCGTGCTGAACAAATCGGAGTTCTTTGAAGAGCTAAGAGAGATAATGAGAGACGGTAAAGGCGTATGAAGGGAGGACAACATTGTTTAGAAGATTAGGAGTTAAGGCCAAGTCTTTCAGAGTGTTTGAAAGTGGGTACTGGGTGCCCCACAGCGGTTCAGCACTGTGGGACACATCTGTTTACGAAGCACATCTAGGATTTGGATTCAGGCCAACAGGGAGTGATGTTGACATTTGTAGACGATACAAAAATAGGTCAGTTAATTCGCTAGAAGATCAAAGAAACGACAGAGGGATAGTGATAAGCTGAGGGAAGAATGAGCTGCAAAGTGGCTGACAGAACTCAATATCAGTAAGTGTGAGGTGATGCCGTTTGTTTAGTGGTAGCAGCAATAATTCTACCATGAACAGAGGTAAAATCAGACAAGCGGAAGGATTTATGGGGGGGGGGGGGAGGTGTATTTTAGAAATTAAAGGCAGCACCTCCACTTGATGAAGCTGCAAAAGAAATTCTAGGTTTTACATTAAGATGGCTATAAAATAGAATGTAAAAGCCGAAAGTCAATCATAGAATCCCTCCTGTGCAGAAGGAGGCCATTCAGCCCATCAGGTCTACACCGGCTCTCTGAAGGGACACCCTATCTAGGTTCACTCCTCCACCCTATCTAACCGTTGGACACGAAGGGACAATTTATCCTGGCCGATCCACCTAACCTTCACATCTTCGGGCTGTGGGAGGAAGCCGGAGCACCCGGAGGAAACCCACGCGCACACGGGGAGAACGTGCAGACCCCGCACAGATAGTCACCCGAGGCTGGAATCAAACCCGGACTACCGCTGTGAGGCAGCAGTGCTAACCGTTGTGCCACCCTAATGATGAGAATTATTTTTTTGTTAACTGAGCGAAGTACTGGTATTTTAAATAATGAAAGGATGTGGCCAAGTTTTTGGAGCTGGCCACTTGGAGGTTGAGGCGTGTAGGACAAGGGGCTGTAGGACACATGTTTAAAAGTTAGAGATTTAGAGAAGAGACAGAGACTATGCCAAGTTTCCAATCCGATTGGGCAGAAAGACCTTTCTGACATTTTACAGCTTTCACAGTCATAGGATTTTAAAAAAAAATTAAATTACAGGATATGGGCGTTGTTGGAAAGGTCCAGCATTTATTACCCATTCCTAGATTCCCTTCAGAAGGTGGTGGTGAGCTGCCTTCTTGAACCCGCTGCAGTCCGTGTGGTGTAGGTACACCCACAGTGCTGTTAGGGAGGGAGTTCCAGGATTTTGACCCAGCGACAGTGTCGTTGTCCAAGTCAGGGTGGTGAGTGACTTGGGGGGGGAACCTCCAGGTGGTGGGGTTCCCAGATATCTCTGCTCTTGTTCTAGATGGTAGTGGTCGTGGGTTTGGAAAGTGTTGTTAAAGGAGCCTTGGTGAGCTACTGCAGTGCAACTTGTAGATGGTACACACGGCTGTCACTGTTTGTCGGTGGTGAGGGGATGAATGTTTGTGGATCGGGTGCCAATCAAGCAGATTGCTTTGATCCAGATAAGTGGGGCCTATTCCATCACACTCCCGACTTGTGCTTCGTAGATGGTGGGCAGGCCGTGGTGAGTCAGGAGGGGAGGTACTCGCCGCAGAATTCCTGGCCTCTGAACTGCTTTTGTAGCCACAGTATTTATATGGCTAGTCCAGTTCAGCTTCTGGAAACTCCCAAGATCATGGGGGAATCAGTGACGGTGAAGCCAGTTAATGTGGGGGTGACGGTTAGATTCTCTACCGTTGGAGATGGCCATTGCCTGGCACTTGGTGTGGCACAAATGTAACTTAACACTTGATAGCCCAAGCCTGGATATTGTCCAGGTCTTGCTGCATTTGGACATGGACTGCTTCATTATTGGAACAGCCGAACATCGTGCTATCATTGGCGGACATTCCTACTTCCGACATTATGATGGAAGGGAGGTCATTGATGAAGTAGCTGAAGATGGTTGGAGCCGAGGACACTATCCTGAGGAACTCCTGCAGTAACTTCAATTGAAGCCTACTTGTGACAATAAGCGATTTTCATTTCATTTCATTTCAGTGATGTCCTTCAACTGAGACAATTGGCCTCCAATAACCAGAACCAACTTCCTTTGTGCCAGGTATGACTCCGACCAGTGGAGGGTTCGCCCACTGATTACGACTCCAGTTTAGCTAGGGCGCCTTGATGCCACATTCAGTCAAATGCGGCCTTGATGTCAAGGGCAGTCACTCTCACCTGACATTCAGCTCTTTTGTCCATGTTTGAAGCAAGGCTGTAATGAGGTCAGGAGCTGAGTGAATCCAAACTCAGCGTCCGTGAGCAGGTTATTACTAAGCAAGTGCCGCTTGACACCACTGGAGATGACACCTTGCATCACTTTACTGATGACCAAGAGTAGATTCATGGGGTGATAATTGGCCAGCTTGGATTTGTCCTGCATTGTGTGTACAGGACATACCTGGGGAAATTACCACATTGCCAGGTAGATGCCAGTGTTGCAGCTGTATTGCTTGGCTCCAGATCCGGCAAGTACAGGCGTATCTGGAATGATGATAATGGCGACGTTACCTGTAAGGTACGATTCTGTGAGTATGACTACACCAGTTATGTCAGCCCCAGATGTTAGTAAGGAGGACTCTGAAGGGCTGACAGGTCTGGGCTTCCAGTTGTCGTTTCTAGTGCCTATGTTAATGCTGGATGGTCTGTCCAGTTTCAATTCTTATTGACTTTCAAGCGGTTTAATACAACCGAGTGGTTTGCTCGGCCATTTCATTGCAGCGGGTCTGAAGTCGAATGTCGGCCAGACCAGGTAGGGACCTCAGTGAACCAGATGGGCCTTTACGACAATCAACAAAGGTTCTTAACTGCAGATTTTTATTGATTGAATTTGAATCTGCCCTGGTGGGATTGGAACCCGGGTCCCCAGCACGATTTCTGGATTACTAGTAGTAACTAGCAAAGAATCCTACAACACCGCTACCTCCCCGGTGATTTATTTTTAAAGTGAAGCTGGCTGAGGGGTAAGCACTGTGCCCTGGACACCAGGGAGGACGGCTCTGTTTTAAATTGTGGCATAACACCTTTTACATCCACCTAAAATCTAAATAATCTTTATTGTCACAAGTAGGCTTACATTAACACTGCAATGAACAGCCCCTAGTCGCCCCATTCCGGCGCCTGTTCGGGTACACAGAGGGAGATTTCAGAATTCTCAGCTGGTACGGGAATTGAACCGGCGCTGCTGGTCTTGTTCTGCGTCACAAATCAGCTGTATAGCCCACTGAGCTAAACCAGCCCTCAGCTAAACCAGCCCTCTGAGAGGGAAGACTTGTGTTCAAGTCTCTGGAGTGGGATCCATGTTCTTCTCATTCAGAAATGTAGATGCCAACCACGGAGTGCTTGCCTGCGCCCCACATTCCTGACTCCTCACTAATGGCAGAGCTCCCGCTTGGTCCTCCCGCTTGGTCCTCCCGCGTCTCAACAAACTCACTGTGATGATGTGCACTGTGCCACCCTGGTTTTCAGCTGGTGACAGTCCGCCTGCCACGAGGATGGGTTGGAAGCCACACACTGCCCGTACGCCTCCATCTCCTTTGAACAGTACCGCGTGGTGATCTCAAACGCTGCTTGCCTGCCAATAAAACAAAATACAGTTCAGACACACACACCCGTGGGCAGAGAGAGAGAAAAAGGAGGGTGCAGGTGGAAAAAGAGAAGAGAGGAGAGAGAAAATGAGACAAGGGGATAGAGAGAAAATTGAGAAGGGGGAAGAGAGAAAAGGAAAAGAGGGGAGAGAGAAAAAGAGAAGAGGGAAGAGAGAGAAAAAGAGGGAGAGAGAAAAAAGAGGGGGGAGGGAGAGAGAGAGCAATAGAAAAGAGAAGAGAGAGGAGAGAGAGAGAAAAGAGAGGGTGAGGCAAGAGGAGCGAGAGAGAAAACCAGATACAGCTACAGGAGGAGAACAACATTTTTCAAAAGAGCCTATGTTCTGGGAGATTAAGTGGTGGTATGAATAAAAAGATGATCATTTTCAAGAGCAAAGGAATAACTAACATAACTGTTAACTTTCAGAAACTGGGACCTGGCATTTCCGGTCTATTTGGGCTCAGAGATACAGGGTGCAGGTTAAACAATTGCAGAATTTTGAGGCGAGTTAGGCCCCCCCAGTACAGTATGCCCAAATCTCCTTGATTGATTATCAATCCCTCTGTCCAACACATACTGACTGAATACTGACACCAATACAGAGGCATGTTTCCACAGATCCTGCTTGTTCAGAAGCTCCTTTCAAATTGCAATCAGATTTTCTGGGGTTTAGGGTGAAAGCAATGCCAGGTTGATTGTTTGTGTCTCCTAAATACTGCCTGGATTCTAGATGTCGATGCGGAATTGCATCGTTCAGCTTGCCTTGAACAGGTGATGCCATTGCCTGTCGGGAGAGTTGGCGTCAGCAGTGGGCACTCCCACTGTCCCATCTGCCCTTCCATTGAAACACCAGCCCCGGGCTGCAGGATGCCAGTTGTCAGCCCCTGGAAGACCTCCAGCCACAATTCTTCATGCACTCCTGTCTGTTACCCAAAGCCTGAGGTGCAGATTTCGGAAATTCTATCAAGTCTGATTACTCCCCTGCCCGAGTACCAGGAGGGTGGGCCATGAAGGTAATTCCAGGTCTGCGATGCACCCACAAAACACTCGTGTGTCACCCTGACTCCGCACACCCACCTGAGTCAGAAGGTGGAGTTCAAATCCCACTACACACCGAAACACGTTAATTCAGGACAAATTCCGAGGTGTAAACGTCACCAACAATCTTACTAGTCCACTCACATCTACTCTACGACCAAGAAAAAACAACAGCGCCATTACTTCCTCAGGAAACTAATGAAATTCAGCATGTCCACATTGATTCTTACCAATTTTTACAGATGCACCATAGAAAGCATCCTATCGGGCTGCATCACAGCCTGGTATGGCAACTGCTCGGCCCAAGAATGGAAGAAACTACAGAGTCGTGAACACAGCCCAGTCCATCGCACGATACCGCCTCCCATCCACTGATACTGTC
Source organism: Scyliorhinus canicula (assembly GCF_902713615.1). NCBI lineage: Eukaryota > Metazoa > Chordata > Chondrichthyes > Carcharhiniformes > Scyliorhinidae > Scyliorhinus > Scyliorhinus canicula. Next base: position 21,621,171 of record NC_052170.1, on the reverse strand, counting down.
TACACCTCATGTTCCCTTGGGAAAGCGGGCAGCACAATCAAAGACCCCTCCCACCCAGCTTACACTTCCAACTTCTTCCAGAGGGCAGAAGATGCAAAAGTTTGAGAACACGCATTATCAGATTCAAAACAGCTTCTTCCCCACTGTTACCACACTCCTGAATGACCCTCTTATGGAACTGACCTGATCTTTCTATACTTCTTCTCTACAGTTGTAACACTATATTCCATTTGCTTTACACAATGTTTCATGTTTATATATTTACATTGTGTATTTAAGAACATAAGAACTAGGAGCAGGAGTAGGCCATCTGGCCCCTCGAGCCTGCTCCGCTATTCAATGAGATCATGGCTGATCTTTTGCGGACTCAGCTCCACTTTCCGGCCCGAACACCATAACCCTTTATTCTTCAAAAAACTATCTATCTTTGTCTTAAAAACATTTAATGAAGGAGCCTCAACTGCTTTATTGGGCAAGGAATTCCATAGATTCACAAACCTTTGGGTGAAGAAGTTCCTCCTAAACTCAATCCTAAATCTACTTCACTTTATTTTGAGGCTATGCATCCTAGTTCTGCTTTCACCTGCCAGTGGAAACAACCTGCCCACATCTATCCTATCTATTCCCTTCATAATTTTATATGTTTCTATAAGGTCCCCCCGCATCCTTCTAAATTCCAACGAGTACAGTCCCAGTCTACTCAACCTCTCCTCGTAATCCAACCCCCTCAACTCTGGGATTAACCTAGTGAATCTCCTCTGAACACACTCCAGCATCAGTACATCCTTTCTCAGGTAAGGAGACCAAAACTGAACATAATACTCCAGGTATGGCCTCACTAACACCGTATACAATTGCAGCATAACCTCCCTAGTCTTAAACTCCATCCCTCTAGCAACGAAGAACAAAACTCCATTTGCCTTCTTAATCACCTGTTGTACCTGTAAACCAACTTTTTGCGACTCATGCACTAGCACACCCAGGTCTCTATGCACAGAAGCATGTTTTAATATTTTATCATTTAAATAATAATCCTTTTGCTGTTATTCCTACCAAAATGGATAACCTCACATTTGTCAACATTGTATTCCATCTGCCAGAGCCTAGCCCATTCACTTAACCTATCCAAATCCCTCTGCAGACTTCCGGTATCCTCTGCACTTTTTGCTTTACCACTCTTAGTGTCGTCTGCAAACTTGGACACATTGCCCTTGGTCCCCAACTCCAAATCATCTATATAAATTGTGAACAATTGTGGGCCCAACACTGATCCCTGAGGGACACCACTACTGATTGCCAACCAGAGAAACACCCATTAATCCCCACTCTTTGCTTTCGATTAATTAGCCAATCCTCTATCCATGCTACTACTTTACCCTTAATGCCATGCATCTTTATCTTATGCAGCAACCTTTTGTGTGGCACCTTGTCAAAAGCTTTCTGGAAATCCAGATATACCACATCCATTGGCTCCCCATTATCTACCGCACTGGTAATGCCTCAAAAAATTCCACTAAATTAGTTCGGCACAACCTGCCCTTTAAGAACCCATGCTGCGTCTGCCCAATGGGACAATTTCCATCCAGATGCCTCGCTATTTCTTCCTTGATGATAGATTCCAGCATCTTCCCCACTACCAAACATTTGTAACATGTTCTATGTATGGGCGGCACGGTAGCAGAGTGGTCAGCATTGTTGCTTCACAGCTTCAGGAACCGGGGTTTTATTCCCGGCTTGCGTGACTGTTTGCGTGGAGTCCTAACGTTCTCCCCGTGTTTCTTCCGGGTGCTCCGGTATCCTCCCACAAGTCCCAAAAACATGCTTGTTAGGGTGAATTGGACATTCTGAATTCTCCCTCTGTGTACCCGAACAGGAGCCGGAGTGTGGTGACGAGTGGCTTTTCACAGTAACTTCATTGCAGTGTTCATGTAAGCCTAGTTGTGACGCTAATAAAGATTATTCTTATTCATGTATGGAAAGATCTGCCTAGACTGTACGCAGAACAATAATTTTCCTTGCATCTCGGTCCACGTGACAATAAATAATCAAGTCAAACTTTCTTCCAAACTCTCGCACCCCTGACCCCAATCTTTTCTAGGCCAGGATGCTCTCCTTTGGTGTATTCTGCTGCCCACTCCTCCCCCCAGACCGGAATACCCTCCCCCTGTACCATGCCCTCTTCCCAAGGCAGGATACCCTGACCCACACCAGAGCAATATACCCTGACCCACACCAGAGCCATATACCCTGACCCACACCACAGCAATATACCCTGACCCACTGCCTATCAGGATACCCACCCCATGCCACCCACCCCGGGGCAGGATACCCTCCCCCATGCCACCCACCCCAGGGCAGGATACTCTCCCCATGCCACCCACCCCAGGGCAGGATACCCTCCCCATGCCACCCACCCCAAGGCAGGATACCCTCCCCCATGCCACCCACCACAGAGCAGCATACCCTCCCCATGCCACCCACCCCAGGGCAGGATACCCTCCCCATGCCACCCACCCCAGGGCAGGATACTCTCCCCATGCCACCCACCCCAGGGCAGGATACCCTCCCCATGCCACCCACCCCAGGGCAGGACACCCTCCCCCATGCCACCCACCCCAGGGCAGGACACCCTCCCCCATGCCACCCACCCCAGGGCAGGATACTCTCCCCATGCCACCCACCCCAGGGCCGGATACTCTCCCCATGCCACCCACCCCAGGATACCCTCCCCCATGCCACCCACCCCAGGGCAGGACACACTCCCCATGCCACCCACCCCAGGATACCCTCCCCCATGCCACCCACCCCAGGGCAGGATACTCTCCCCATGCCACCCACCCCAGGATACCCTCCCCATGCCACCCACCCCAGGGCAGGATACTCTCCCCATGCCACCCACCCCAGGGCAGGATACCCTCCCCATGCCACCCACCCCAGGGCAGGATACCCTCCCCATGCCACCCACCCCAGGGCAGGACACCCTCCCCCATGCCACCCACTCCAGGGCAGGATACTCTCCCCATGCCACCCACCCCAGGGCAGGACACCCTCCCCATGCCACCCACCCCAGGGCAGGATACCCTCCCCCATGCCACCCACCCCAGGGCAGGATACCCTCCCCCATGCCACCCACCCCAGGGCAGGATACTCTCCCCATGCCACCCACCCCAGGGCAGGATACCCTCCCCCATGCCACCCACCCCAGGGCAGGATACTCTCCCCATGCCACCCACCCCAGGGCAGGATACCCTCCCCCATGCCACCCACCCCAGGGCAGGACACCCTCCCCATGCCACCCACCCCAGGGCAGGATACCCACCCCAGGGCAGGATACCCACCCCAGGGCAGGATACCCACCCCAGGGCAGGATACCCTCCCCCATGCCACCCACCCCAGGGCAGGACACCCTCCCCATGCCACCCACCCCAGGGCAGGATACCCACCCCAGGGCAGGATACCCACCCCAGGGCAGGATACCCACCCCAGGGCAGGATACCCTCCCCCATGCCACCCACCCCAGGGCAGGATACTCTCCCCATGCCACCCACCCCAGGGCAGGATACTCTCCCCATGCCACCCACCCCAGGGCAGGATACCCACCCCAGGGCAGGATACCCTCCCCCATGCCACCCACCCCAGAACAGGATACCCTCCCTCAGTCTCTCACTCACATTGCTGCCAGTAGCTCTGGGCCGCTCCACAAGGTCACCAGGGGAGCGGGGCCAGTCGGCTCCGCCCATCCGGCACCCATTGGCCGCCCTGTGACGCTTTCCCGACCGCCCATTGGAGGATCCGGCCGCCGATCAGCTGTCCCCCGCCTCCCGATAGGCCGGCCGCTAATACCGAGCGCTGATTGGCGGATCAGCAGCCGGTACCAGCGGAAGTGGCGGTTGCTAAGGAGCCCCACGTGTGCCGGAAGTGGCGGTTGCCAAGCCGGGGGGTCAGGTGGGCGGGGATGCCGGTTGCTGTGCAGCGTCACCGAGTCGGGCCTGCGGTCATGAAGAAGCCGGAGCTGGAGCCCGCGGCCCGGCACAGCCGCCACCCCCCCACCCCCACCTTCGGCGAGGAGCTGGTGCAGAGCGTGTCGCTGTACCGGCGCAGCCCGCTGCTGCTGCACGGCACGCTGGGGCCCTTCGCGGCGCTGTACGCCGGCTGGCTCTACCTGTGGCTGTGGGAGGGCGGCGCGGCCCAGCACCGGGAGGCCGGCCTCATCGCGCTGGCCGCCATCGGCGTGGTGCACATCCTCACCGTGCTGTCCGGCCACTGGTCCGTGCACGCGCACTGCCTGCTGACCTGCACCAAGGTGAGAGCGCGCCCCCGCGCTGGGACCCCCGAGAGGGAGGGCGAGAGGGAGGGAGGGGTGTCAGGGACTGGGGAACCCGGGGAAAACGGCGGGGGGGGGGGGTTGTCAGGGACTGGGGAACCCGATTTGGGGGGGGGGGGGGGGTGTCTGGGACTGGGGAACCCGATTGGGGGAGGGGGAGGGTGTCAGGGACTGGGGAACCCGATTGGGGGGGGGGGGTGTCTGGGACTGGGGAACCCGATTTGGGGGGGGGGGTGTCTGGGACTGGGGAATCCGATTTGGGGGGGGGGGGTGTCTGGGACTGGGGAACCCGATTGGGGGGCTGGTCAGGGACTGGGGGGGGGGGGGGGTGTGTCAGGGACTGGGGAACCCGATCCGGGGGGGGGGGTGTCTGGGACTGGGGAACCCGATTGGGGGGGGGGGGGTGTCAGGGACTGGGGAACCCGATTGGGGGGGGGGGGGTGTCTGGGACCGGGGAACCCGATTGGGGGGGGGGGGTGTCTGGGACTGGGGAACCCGATTTGGGGGGGGGGGGTGGTCAGGGACTGGGGAACCCGATTTGAGGGGGGGGTGTCTGGGACTGGGGAACCCGATTGGGGGGGGGGGGGGTGTCTGGGACTGGGGAACCCACCGGGGGGGGGGGGTGTCAGGGACTGGGGAACCCGATTGGGGGGGGGGGGGGTGTTAGGGACTGGGGAACCCGATTGGGGGGGGGGGTGTGTTAGGGACTGGGGAACCGGGTGGGGGGTGGTCAGGGACTGGGGAGCCCGATTTGAGGGGGGGGGGGGTGTCTGGGACTGGGGAACCCGATTTGGGGGGGGGGGTGTCTGGGACTGGGGAACCCAACCGGGGGGGGGGGTGTCAGGGACTGGGGAACCCAACCGGGGGGGGGGGGGGGGGGGGGGGGATGTTAGGGACTGGGGAACCCGATGGGGGGTGGTCAGGGACTGGGGAGCCCGATTGGGAGGTGGGGTTGTCAGGGACTGGGGAGCCCGATTGGGGGGGTGGTCAGGGACTGGGGAGCCCGATTGGGGGGGTGGTCAGGGACTGGGGAACCCGATTGCGGGGGGGGTGTCAAGGACCGGGGAGGGGGTCAGGGACTGGGGGAGGGGGGTGATACTGGAGGAACCTGGGGGGGAGGGGTCAGGGACTGGTTTCCGGGGGTGGTGGAGAATCAGGGACTGGGGGTTTGGTCGGGATGGTCAGCAATTGGGAGTAGGTTTAGGTTGGGTCAGGGATTGGCAATGAGACTTAAATTTGAACAGGGACTGAGACTCGGCCAGGGCAGCCCAGGGGTAGGGTTTGGGAATCGATAGCCCGGGTGCTCCTTGGGACGAGCATTCTGATCAGGACACCCTGGCACGGGAATTGAGAATAGACCAGCCCCTCTGTCCAGTATGGGAATTGTGCTGGGTATACCCGGGTACAGACACCGTGGATATATTGTACCCAAAGAGAAAATGCTGGAAAATCTGTAGGGAGAGGAAGGAGTGAAAGTTTCGAGTCCAGATGACCCTTATCTAGTGGATATATAGTAACTGGTTGCTGCTGCTTGTACCTACTCTTCCCAGGAGATTTGCTGCAATGGTGTGCCACATGTATTTGTCTTGTGCCAAGTTCACACGTCCACTGCCTGTCTGCAGCTGCTCTGCAAAGATCATCATCCAACTATGCCGAGGGCGACTCCTTTTTCTGCTGCCCTCCACTTTGACCTCCAGGAGAGATCTATCTTTCCCACTCTGATTAAATGGCCAAAATACTGACGTTTTCTTTTCTGGGTGTCACATTTTAGAGTACTTTCACACTCGTAATTTCATGTTTGTCTTCCGATCTGTATGTGGAGTTTTTAAGCATGCGTCTTAACATCCATACGCCAGAATCCTCTATTTTCTTCCACAGGTCTTTGCTGATTGTCCAGGTGGCATTTTTTCCTTGTTACAAGCTTGAGTTTCTCCCCTCCAATTGTCCAGTATTCTCTGAATATTTGTTCTCCATGCAGATTGAATAGTTTTGGCAACAGTATACAACCTTGTCGTACTCTCCTCTTCATTTGAAGCGTGTCTGATTGTCCTGCTTCTTGCTATCCGGTCGCAATATCGGCTTTGGATAAATATCTCATCTTCGCTGTCGATGTCAGTAATCGGTTACCAGGATTTTAATGTTCAACATTGGTGGACGTACGTACAGGACCTAGTATCAAGGACTTAAACAGTCTTGCTCATTCACAGCAAAGTAAAATAGCACTGTAAGGATGTGTGCCACACAGGCTATTGCCAAAAAGAGGAATGTAAGTGATCAGCTGTACATGGGGAAAATGTTGCTTCTATTCAGCAATGAAAGGCTTTTTGTTGCAATAATGCTCAAAGTTGTTGAAAAGCTTTAAACAAAACACAAGTGCCATTTTTTTGCACAATTTCAGTTCAAATTGTCTGATCCTTTGAATTCAGCAGCTTGACTGGAGGGAAGCCGATTATTCTATCACCTGCACCTGTATGCAGGCTTGGACTGGTGACCGCTATTCCTGTAATTGCAGTGTGTACGTGCACTCAGCCTCCATCAGCTGACTAAATAGGGATGGTTAGTGAATAGTGTTTTGCCTTTAGCTTGTGAAATATTAAATGGCCCCTGGCCATGCTGAGATTTAAGTGTTATTCGCTGTACTTCTGCACACAGGTTTTTCTTTTAGCTGGGTTGCCCGATGAAAAGACGGCCTGCTTTTTTGGCTTTTGTTCGTTTGACTGGCAGAATTTTTCCTCTGCGCTTCCTGAGACAGATATAGAACTTCCAATATGTAGTTTGACTGTACTCCAGAGTTCCCCAGCATCTCGCATGCCAGCCTTCAGCCAGCTCGATTCACCCCACATGATATCAAGAAAGGCTTACTGCACTGGATGCAGCAAAAGCTATGGGCCCTGCCTGTATCCTCGCCCCTGGCCAGGCTCTTCCGACAGCTACAACACTGGCATCCACTTGGCAATGTTGAAAACTGCCCAGATGTGTCGTGTACGCAAGAAGCAGGACAAATCCAACCTGGCCAATTAACACCCTATCGGTCTACTCTCAATCATCAGGAAAGTGCTGGAAGTGGCCATCAATACAGGGCTGGTTTAGCTCAGTGGGTAGACAGCTGGTTTGTGATGCAGAACAAGGCCAGCAGTGCGGGTTCAATTCCTTACCTGTACTTCCTACTTGCGACAATAAAAGGTTATTATTATTATCAAGCGACACTTGCTCAGCTTCCTTACCTGCTCACGGACACTCAGTTTGGGTTCCGTCAGGGTCACTCGGCTGCTCACCTCATTACAGCCGTAGTTCAAACATGGACAAAAGAGCTGAATGCCAGAGGTGAGAGTGAGTGCCCTTGACATCAAGACAGCATTTGATCGGGAATAGCCTCAAGGATCCCTCGCAAAACTGGAGTCAATGGGAATCGGGGAAAACTCTCGGTGATTGGAGTCATTTGTGACACAAATGAACTTGGCTCTATTTGTTGGTGGCCAGTCATCTGGGATACCATAGCAGGAGTTCCTCTGGGTAGTGCCCGAGGCCCAACCATCTTCAGCGGCTTCATCAATGGCATTTCTTCCAACGTAAGCTCAGGATGTTCAGCACTATTTGCGACTCAGACACTGAGACAGTCCACGTGCAAATGCGGCAATATCCAGGATTGGGCTGACAAGTGGCAAGTTACCATCATGCTGCACAAGTGCCAGGCAATGGCCATCTCCAACCAGAGAGAACCCAGCCAACACCCCTTGACGTTCAGTATCATTACCGTCACTGAATTCCCCCACTATCAACATCCTTGGGGTTACCATTGACCAGAAGCTGAACTGGACTAGTGATACATACATAGAAGATAGGAGCAGGAGGAGGCCTTTTGGCCCCTCGAGTCTGCTCTGCCATTCATCACAATCATGGCTGATCATCTAACTATAGATACATACATATAAATACTGGGGCTATCAGAGCAGGTTGAGAGGCCAGGAATCCTGCAGCGAGTAACTCCCCAAAGTCTGTCCACCACCTACAAGTCAGGAGTGTGATGGAATACTCTCCACTTGCCTGGAGAGTATTTGGCTGGGGGGTGCAGTAAGGAGGATGCAGGACAGTGGGATTTGCTTTGAATTATTCTAGCGAAGTGCCAGCAAAACCCTGATGGCCTGAATAGGCGTTTCCTGTACTGGAGATGTCTATGTTTCTGTCATAGTTATTCTGGCCAGGATCCCCTAGCCCACTTGTCTGTGTTTTTATATCTGGTTCATGTTTGAACAATCTTGGTTCCTGTTTGTGGTGTTGTTGGAATCACTTTTGCAAGCAGCGGAGACTGTAGTGGCTAGGTTCTTGGATGAGTAATCCAGAGGCTTGGGTTAACACCCCAGAGACGTACTTTCAGATCCCACCACAGCAGCTGGGGCAATTTAAATTTGATGAATAAAGTGCTGGTCTCATTAATGCTGATCAAAAAACTGCCGGATTGCCGTAGAATCCCATCCGGTTCACCAATTCCCCTCTAGCGAAGGAAGTCTCTCGTGCTTACCCGGTCGGAACCTACATGTGACTCCAGACCCCACAGCAACGTGGTTGACTCTTAGCTGCCGCTCTGAAAATGGCCGCGCAAGCCCCTCCGTTGAAGGGCCGATGGGAATGGACAACAAATGCCGGCACAGCCAGCGGCGCCCACATCCCAAGACCAAATTAAGACAAAATAAAAACCACCTTGCGGCTACAGTTTACTGCTCACGCCTGATCTTGTCTCAACAAATTTGGCATTCCCGTTCTTGACCTCGCGTCCACTCTGAAACTGTGATGTTGATCGTCTGATCCAAGCAGTTGCTGCCCTGTCCAAAATGGATACCCATTGGCTTTGGGCATGAGGTGTCGCACAGTTTTGTGTCCTGTTGCAGGCGCCTCATGGGAAAAATGAGCTCCTGTGTTGCATCAGTCAGTGATTGATGCAATAACTGGGTGTGGAGCCCGAGTTGCTTCATGTTTCTTAAATATGCTTGGTAGGGAGAGCGATCTATATCGGCAGATAATATTGACCATTTGTCATTATCCTAGGGGTCAATTAAAAAGGTGAAGACTATTTTGGTGGTTCTTATGATCTGCTTATTTCTAGCAACATCAGGCCTTCACGCCACTTCAGTGGGATGTAACTACATAGAAATATATAAAATAAAAAGCACAGAAACAGGCCATTCCGCCCTAGCCTGTACCAGTGTTTATACTTCACCCCGATCACCTTCCAATCCATCTACTTCACCACCTTTCAGCGTGTCTGCCGATTCCCCTTTCTCTCCTGTACTTGTCTCATTTCCTGTTGAAAACATTCTCGCCTCAGTCACTCCCTGTGGAAGAAAGGGAGGGAGGGAGAGAGTCCCAATCTTTCTAGATAGCAGAAACAAGAGTTTGCAGCCGTTCTCTTGTGTACGTCCTCCCATGCTGTGTGTTCCTGGTGTGGAAATTTGATCTGTGCGGGGCCATAGAGTCGTTACGGCACAGGAGGAGGCCATTCGGCCCATTGAGTCCGTGCAGGCTCTCTGTTGGGCAGTCCCTCGAGCTCATCCAAATTCCTTTTGAAATCATTGTCTCTGCTTCCACCACGCCCAGAAACAGCCACTTCCAGGTGTAAAAAGCAACCTTCCTTTATCACCCCTGCATTTCTGGCCCCAAAACTTTAAAACCATGTTCCTTATCCTTGTACACTTGGGTTTTCTTTGTCTAATTTATCGTAACTTGTAATCTTGTACACTTCTTTCAAAACTCCTTTGCTTCAATGTCAATGTTCCCAATCTAACCTTGTAGTTCAAATCTCTCAGCCCTGAAACCATTCGGGTCCTATACCAGTTAACATCATTGTGTTATGTTTGAATTCTACACCCCAAGCAATAAATCCAGTGCCTTGTTTGTATTTTGTCTTTTTGAAGTGTTTTGATCTGCTTTCATTGATTTGCTGTTCTATCCTATTCCGTTTTTCAAATTATTTTCTAGGGTTTATATAATGTTTGTTTTCCCCAATAAGGTTGCCACAGCCTGTTATGAGTTTATCATCCCCATGCATAGTACAAGAATCAAATTAGCACGGTGTACCTGCTCAGTGGATAGGACTGTACAAAGTTGTACCGTTAGCAGAAATGTGAGTGTGCAGTTATCGTGATAGGTGAGCTGGGTGCCAAACTGGCTGAGCGCTCCTTTACCCTGAGCAGTTTAATGCTGTCATATAGGGCAGTCCTCTCTCTAGGGGATTGCCTGCTTCATAAAAGTTTATTGGGTCCTGTGGTAGATCCAGTGGTGATGAGCCCAGTGCAGGAATAGCATGGCTTGACTTAGCGACACTTTGTGCGGTGTCCGCAGTGCGATAACTCTCTGCTATACATTGACTTTGCAAGGGAATGGGTGCATTCTGTTTCCCCTACCCCTCTTTGTCCCAGTTTGTCTTTCCATTGGGACTATGGACGATAGCCATTCTATCTAGTGCATCTGTAATGATCACTGAATCTCAATCTCCTGTTGGCATTGTGATAGGTGCAGACACAATGGGCCAAATGGCCGCTTCCTGCGCCATAACACCCACGGCATCATAGAATTGTTATCAGGGTGGAGGGGACGGAATCAGCAGCTGGACGTGAGAGGAGTGGGCAGATCCAAGATTGTAACAAAAATGCTTTTTTTTTTTTTAGATTACTGTTCAGAACATATGTGAATGTTTGAAATTTCCGTGGGATTTGTGGTGCCTCCCCAGACTTGTGAAAATGTGACCTTGCTCGCGTGTACCTGGATTATAACCTGTTTTGTTTCCGTGTGCTGCAGGAGCCCAACCCTTTCAAAGCTGCCTGGGCCAAGGTTGTTCCCACGCCCAACAACGGGTCCCCTGAGCTCGTGGCGCTCCAGCATGACAAGGTACGCAGCAGGTCCCCGCCAGCGGGAGCGCTTCGATCATGCACGAGGCCGAAGGTGTTCTCGGTTTCCAGGAAACCCAACTTATTTCTAAGTTGCGCAAGCAAAATGCCGCCGAGGCTGGAAAGCTGCAGTAAAAACAGAGAATGCTGGAAACGCTCAGCCGGTTAGGCAGCACCTGTGCAGAGAGAAACATTTCGGGTCGCTGACCTTACACCAGGAAGATTTTTGAGCTGAACGGCTTTTGGGAGGGGGGAGGGGGGGGAAGAGAAGAGAGAGAATGAGATGGGATGAAGGGGAGGAGTGATTGAAGGACAGATGTTATGAGGGATGACAGCAGTGAGTGATCCTGGGCCAGTGAGGAGGGGTAGCAGTGTGTGTATGTATGTATATGGGCATCCCACAAATCCGCCATAAATCTGGGCACACATAACACATTAAAATGAAACTCGTGCAAAATATTGCAGTTGCTGGAAATCTATAATAAACGTAAAGCGGGGGAAATGTTCCGCAGGTCTGGGAGCATCTGGATGAGAGAAACAGCTGTTGTGTGTTGTAACCTTTCACCTGAACTCTCCAGAAATGCTGCCGGATCTGCTGAGGGTTTCCAGCATTTTATTTCCATTAAAACAAACTTGGTTCAGGTTTTATCAAGCTGCTGATTAACTGATGATTCTAATGCCTGTACATCTTGCAAGCAACTTTAAAACATGTTTAAATTGTGACAGTATCCACTTTAATAATTTAATCAAAGATTTAGGGCAGCACGGTAGCATGGTGGTTAGCATAAATGCTTCACAGCTCCAGGGTCCCAGGTTCGATTCCCGGCTGGGTCACTGTCTGTGTGGAGTCTGCACGTCCTCCCTGTGTGTGCGTGGGTTTCCTCCGGGTGCTCCGGTTTCCTCCCACAGTCCAAAGATGTGCGGGTTAGGTGGATTGGCCATGCTAAATTGCCCGTAGTGTCCTAAAATGTAAGGTTAAGGGGGGGGTTGTTGGGTTACGGGTATAGGGTGGATATGTGGGTTTGAGTAGGGTGATCATGGCTCGGCACAACATTGAGGGCCGAAGGGCCTGTTCTGTGCTGTACTGTTCTATGTTCTATTTGAAGAAAAAGTATGCAAATGACTTGTGCAATATTATTTTACTGAGAACTGCATCCCTTTTATGACCATTAAGCTCAATTGTTACTTAACCCCTAGGCTCGGTCAGTCGGTGCAATAGTTTGCATATTGACAAGGAATCTAAGCAGCAAAAATGGTGGTGCAGTGGTTAGCACAGCTGCCTCACAGCTCCTGGGTCACTATCTGCGTAGGGTTTGCATGTTCTCCCCCAGTCTGCGTGGGTTTCCTCCGGTTTCCTCCCACGGTCCAAAGATGTACAGGTTAGGTGGATTAACCATGCTAAATTGCCCTTTAGTGTCCAAAATGGTTAGGTGGGGTTACGGGGATGGGGCTTAAGTAGGGTGCTCTTTCCAAGGGCGTGCAGACTCGATGGGCAAATGGCCTCCTTCTGCACTGTAAATTCTATGAAAAATAACATAGAACATAGAACAGTACAGCACAGAACAGGCCCTTCGGCCCTCAATGTTGTGCCGAGCCATGATCACCCTACTCAAACCCACATTGGGAAGAATCGTCTAGATGGGGAATCGAATGTAGAGGTTACACTGATGCTTTACATTGCACTGTAGCCGTCGCTTACTTGCTGTTTTCTGTCAGGGTACAGAGAGCAACACCAGGTGCAAGGGTGTGAACTATGTGGAGCATTTGGGGGGGGGGAGCTTCAGCTTTTGCAGTCAGTCAAGCAGGCACACAGTGTGAAATATATTTATGGTACGTAGCTACGATAAGAAGGCAAGCCAATGGGACAACAGAGTTTAATGAAAATTAGATGTTAAAGGATATTAAATGGAATAATCTACCAAGCAAAGTTGTTGAATCGAAGCACATTAGGGAATTTGTGATAGGTTAGGGGTGGGTAGATGCCAGTTAGGTTCCTGGTGGTTGATTCTCATCCCAGCTCGACGGAATCGCCCTTTCTTCCCCCTTATATTCTGACCCTTGCTGCAGCTCTGTAATCCCATTGTTCCATGACCTGATGCTTTAAGCCGATTTTTTTCTCTCTCTCTCTCTCTAGGAGGCCAACAACCAGAAAACCATCTGTTTTGAGTTTCAGAAGATTAGATACTGGTTTGACGAATTTACAAAAGCGTTCCACCCAGTTGCTTTCCCGGTGACTAACCAAATCCAGTTCTACCAGGCAGCCAAGGGGTTCCTGGATGAGAAGGAGGTAGAAGCTGCAGAACGGAAATATGGCTCAAACAAGTATGTACTGCAGCTTGAGGAAGGGTTGATACCGTTCTTCTTGTGTCATCCCTGTAATCACCGATACACATTCCCTCGCCTCTAAAACAATAACTAACGGTGCTGGAAGGCAACAATACCGGAAATCAATTGAACAAAGACATGACTGAGCCAATTCTCTGATGGCATGTCCTTGCGTCGAATGCAGAATTGATACCACAAGACAAGTTATCTTCCTGATGATGAGACTTGTGAAGAGTCTTGTCATTGGCACAGAAAGCTTTCGCTCGGCGGTGAATTTTCCGGCACTAAGTTATTCACCCCATTGGGCCTTTTTGAAAGAGCTATCCAATTAGTCCCACTCCCTTTAAAATACATTCCGATTCCTCCTGTTCGACTCTTTCCCCGAGACACCAGCTAACCCTTGACTCCCTTGTCTATCAACAACCTGTCTAACTCGGTCTTAAATACATTCAAGTCACCCTGCCTCCACTCCTCTCTGGAGAAGGGAATTCCGCACACTCCAATGACCCATGAGAAAAATTTGTCCTGGTCTCCATCTTATAAAGGAAACCCCTTACTAAGATTTGTCCCCTTGTTCTAGTCTCTCCCAGAAGTGGAAACACCCTCCTGGTGTTCACCCTATTCATATTCCCTTAGGATCTTTTATGTTTCATTAAGATCGCCACTCATTCTTCTAAACACCAATGGGTGTCAGCCCAACCTCGTCATCCTTTCTTCACAAGATGAGCCCCTTGACCCCAGGAATGAGTTAAGCAAGTCTTCTCTGAGCTGCTTCTAATGCAGTTGCATCTTTTTGCTGTACATAATATCTCCAGGTGTGGCCTCGTCAAGAGCCCTGTACAGCAGCAGTAAAATCTCCCTATTCCATTCCCCTTGTAATAAATGTCAACATTCTGTTTGCCTTCCTAATCGCTTACTGTACCTGCATACCAATATTTTGTGACTCCTTTCAAGGACACCTGTAACCCAGTTCTGCAACCACCCTCTATTTAAATCGTATAGTGCTTTTCTATTCTTCTGCCAAAGTGGGCAAGTTCACATTTTCCCCACACTATACTCCCACCTGCCAATTTTTGCCCACTTGCCTAACCTGTCCATATCCCTGCCCAGATTCTTGACAATTTACTTTTCCAGCTATCTTGGTGTCATCGGCCAATTTAGCTCCTATGCACTCGGCCCCTTTATCCAAATCATTGATGTCGATTGTAAATGGTTGAGGGCCTAGTTCTGATCCTATGAAAGTTACTACCCTGTCTTCCGCCACTCCATTTCAGTGCATTCCAGATCAACGTTCTGCAAAAGAATCCCGTTTCCCAGAGTTTTCTGCGCCGCTGGATTGCAGGTTTTTTGGAAAATTCGGGCAAGTGGCAACCTGTGGGATTTGTCAGAACAGCGATTCCCATAACCTACTTTCCTGCTGCTTCCAACCCTGTGAAGGGCAGGGCAGCTTGGGCATGTTTCAAAGCTGCTAGGTGCCACTGGGTTAGTCGGCTTGGGAGTCTTTCAAATTACCAAAGGGATGGTGGAGAATTTGCAACAGAGCGTTATTTAAAAATATTCTTGAAAAACCGATAAGAGTAACTTGCCTCTCCTAATGTTAAAATGTTTAGTTTATATCCTTTGTATCTTGATGATGAAGCACCTAGTCTCTAATGGGAGTGTGTTTTATTTTTGTTTGTCAGGGCTGAAATGGTGGTTCCTGAATTCATGCAACTCTTCAAAGAGAGAGCCACTGCCCCTTTCTTTGTCTTTCAGGTAAGTGCCTTATCTCTTCCCGCTCTTTCCACCCCCGCCTCCCTCCAAGTGATTTAAGTGCAATTACAAAAGCAAATTGCTGCAGATGCTGAAATCTGAATTAGAAACTGGAAATCACGGAAATGTTACGTGCAGAAGGAGGCCATTCGGCCTGTCATGTCAGCACCGGCTCTTGAGGATAGCACAGTGGTTAGCACTGTTGCTTCACAACACCAGGGTCCCGGGTTCGATTCCCGGCTTGGGTCACTGTCTGTGCGGAGTCTGCACGTTCTCCGTGTCTGCGTAGGTTTCCTCCGGGCGCTCCGATTTCCTCCCACAAGTCCCGAAAGACGTGCTGTTAGGTGAATTGGACGTTCTGAATTCTCCCTCAGTGTACCCGAACAGGCGCCGGAGTGTGGCAACTAGGGGCTTTTCACAGTAATTTCATTGCAGTGTTAATGTAAGCCTACTGAAGTTACTGTGAAAATACCATTGCACATCTAATGCTCTCGAGAATACCTCGATTGAGCCTGCCTCCGTCACACTTGCAGGCACTCAATTCCAGAAATGAAAAACCGTTATTCCTGACATCACGTTTGCTTCTTTTGAAAATCACTTTTAAACCTGCACACTCTCATTCTCTATCCTTTTACAAGTGGCGGCAGCTTCTCACTAACTGCTCCGTCCAGTCCCCATCGTGATTTTGAACATCTCCATTAAATCTCCTCTCGGCCTTCGAGTCCATAGAACCCCTACAGTACACAAGAACTAGGAGCAGAAGTAGACCGTCCGGCCCTTCGAGCCTGCTCCACCATTCTATAAGATCATGGCTGATCTTTTCGTGGTCTCAGAACCACTTACCCGCATTCTCGCCATATCCCGTAATTCCTTTCTTTTTCAAAAAAACATCTACCCCATCTTTAAATATATTCAATGAAGTAGCGTCTACTACTCCTTTCGGTAGGGAATTCCATACTTTAACCCCCCTCTGAGTGAAGAAGTTCCTCCTTGATTCAGTCCTAAATCTGCTCCCCCTAATCTTGAGGCTATGCCCTCTTGTCTTACTTTCACCTACCCATCGAGTCTGCGCCGACCCTCCAAAAGAGCAATCCTACCTCGGCCCACACCCCCACCCTAACTCCATACCCCTACCTAGCCTGCACATCCCTGGACATTAAGGGGCAGCTTTAACACGTCCAATCCACCTAATCTCCACACCCTTGGGGTGGGGGGCAACAGACCCAACTGTTCCAATAGATCATCTTAACTGATGGTTCTCATTCCTGGAACCATTTTGATAAACCTCTTCTACACTCTCCAATCTGAGGACAATAAGGCAGTCATTTCTATTTCAGTCTCGATATCTGCCATCCCGTGACATCTGGCTTGGGATGTCCTCCTTCCACCTCGCGTCTGTTCTGAACCTGAGCCATTTCCTCTTCGAAGTCCTCGCACTATTCAATGACTTTTTTGATTCCAATCCCGCTGCGTCAACTCCTTGAAGTTGGCCCTGCTCCCGTTAGGTGCCTGTCTAATCTCTTAATTCTGAATGCTCGTGCTCTTTGTTGCTTTTGGCCCTCTGTGCACCTTGTTTCTCCTCACGAGAGTTTTGTCCTGCCTAACCCTCCCCAATAACATCAGCTAACTTGCTGCAGTGGTATTGAACCCAGCCCCTGAGGTGCAATTCGTCCACCTTGCTGTTGAATAATAATCTTTATTAGTGTCACAAGTAGGCTTACATTAACGCTGCAACGAAGTTACTGTGAAAATCCCCTAGTCGCCACATTCCAGCGCCTGTTCGGGTACACGGAGGGAGAATTCAGAATGTCCAATTCACCTAACAGCTCGTCTTTTGGGACTTGTGGGAGTAAACCGGAGCACCGGGAGAGAACCCACGCAGACACGGAGAACGTGCAGACTCCACACAAACAATGGTCCCTGCCGCTGTGAAGCAACAGTGCTAACCACTGCTACGTTGCCGGGGATATGAGCAGCATTCAACTGTTATTGATAGGAATCATAGATGTCTCAATTGTCACTAATTACCCAAAGCTAGCAACACTGCATGAATTAAAGTGTAAATCAGCCAGCCGTAGTTTATGCAGCATTTGGTTAAAATGCATGTTATTTATAGTGAAAGAGGCTTGATATATGCAGTGCACAGACAGCGCTGACATTCTATCTTGGGGCATACATGTATGAAAGAGAAATGTCCCTGTTGAAGCCATGCACAGCGAATATATATCCTCAGCCTCAAAGTGAAATCTGGAAGCAGTTAAAATGTTTCTGTATCAGGAGGTGCGTCTCCCCCCTACAAAAAGACACTTTAATGTCTGCGATTGATTTCTGGTCTGACGGTACCTGCCCCTTCTGCACCAAGTTTCGAGTCCCATTGCACTGAGCAGAAAGCCAAAAGGGAGGCGGTCTATCCAAGTTCTTGGCATGAGTCCAATAATCCTCCCCGCTGCTGGCAACTGTTCCCCCCTCATTCAGATAAAGTGGAATTTTGTTTGCGAAATAAATATTACAAACCTTTTTGCTAACTCTTAAAGGAGCGTAAAGCATGATTTCTGTTCAACTACTTCCCTACAGTTCTTAAGGGGCTTCACAAGGTAAATGCTGAGGCGATGTTTCCTCCAGTGGGGGAGTCGAGAAACAGAGGGCTCAAGATAAGGGAGTGCCAATTTCACACTGGGATAGAACATAGAACAGTTCAGCACAGAACAGGCCCTTCGGCCCTCGATGTTGTGCCGAGCCATGATCAACCTACTCAAACCCACGTATCCACCCTATACCCGTAATACAACAACCCCCCCCCCAACCTTACTTTTTAGGACACTACGAGCAATTTAGCATGGCCAATCCACCTAACCTGCACATCTTTGGACTTTGGGAGGAAACCGGAGCACCCGGAGGAAACCCACGCACACACGGGGAGGACGTGCAGACTCCGCACAGACAGTGAGGAGGAATTTTTTCCTACGGGGGCTGAGAGTCTTTGCATTCCTTGGCACAGAGAGCTATGGGGGCAGAGTCCTTGTGTATATTTAAGGCTGAGACAGATTCTTGATCAGTAAGGAAATCGAGGGCGTGTGGTGGTGGTGGGTGGGGGGGGGGGGGGGAATGGCAGGAAAGTGGACGTGGGGAATGTGGGATCAGCCGCGATCCGATTGAATGGTGGAGCAGGCTCGAGGGACCGACTCCTCTTCCTAGTTCTTACGGCTTCGTGGGTTACCCAGGTGCGAGGGGCAAACCCAAAGGTCCCCCCCACCGGCTAATGATTTGTGCTGAAAATCCCGCCCCTCATGTTGGGCTGTGGAGATGTGTCCAGACGCATGCCTCACCGACTTTGGGTTTGGTGGGAGAGTGGTGATGGCAGAGGTGAATGTCTGACTCTCCCTCTGTACTAGCTGCCACCCGTCTCCGGGGCACTTTGGCTCCCTTTTGACTCACTGACATTTATTACTTGAGTTTGCTTTGACTAGTATTAAAACTGCCCCCATCTGTTTTTGCAGGTGTTCTGCGTGGGTCTCTGGTGCCTGGATGAGTATTGGTATTACAGTGTCTTTACCCTCTTCATGCTGGTAGCCTTCGAGGCCTCCCTGGTGCAGCAGCAAATGAGAAACATGTCGGAGATTCGGAAAATGGGCAACAAACCCTACATGATCCAGGTAAGGAGTTTATAAAGGTAAATGTTGGTGGGCGCCCAACTGAATGATACAAGGTAGCCTGGGATGGAAGTCTCTTGCCTGTTTGCATTAAGGGTCTTGTGTAAAATGAGTTTGGACAGTAGGAGCCCAGCTGTTTTTGCTGTGATTTGGCACCAGTTTAGCTCTTGGGATGCCTGGTGTAAGAATAATATTGGACTGGTTTGCGTTTCTATTTTGTGATCCCTGTGTCACCATCAAATAGTTCCAGGGCGGGCACGGCACGGGTTATGTACAATGTTCCCTCTGCAGTGTTTTGATAGCATTGCCGTTCCAATCTAACTACTGTCTACTGCAACACGTCTTTTTACAATGACAATCCTATTTCCTTTCTGCTGCCAATTGGTGTTGGGAACAAATGTGTGTTGGCCCATACCCAATGGGGACCATGTTGGACACCCACTCGCATCGCAGAGGATTATTATGGCCAGCACACTGAGGAGACCTTCATCCATTGTGGGTAGACAAGCGGCAGATGGCATTTCATGAGGTGCAAAGTTGATTGATTTTGGTTGGGAGAATAGGGGCAAGCAATATAAAATAAAGGGTCCAATTCTAAAAGTGGCGCAGGAGCTGAGGTACTGGGGGGGGGGGGGGGGAGATATGTGCACAAACCATTGAAGGTGGCAGGACAGGATGTGAGCAGTTACTGGGTTTGTAGGCTTTATAAATAGGGACCTAGCCCAAAAACTAGGAGGTTATGATTGCATCACTGTTTGGGCCTTAACCAGACTTCCGGAGCAACCGACTTTAGGAAAGATGTGGAGGCATGCGAAAGAGTGCAGAAATATTTCACTAGAATGGTTCCAGGAATGAGGAACTCCAGTTACTTGGGTATGCCGGAGAGGTTGGGACTATTCTCCCTCGGGACAGAAGGTTGAGACAAGATCTTCGAGTCCAGCTCTGTCAAAATGAGCATAACCCGATATACAATGGACTGGAGGTGTACCTTTCTGAAGGTCATGTACATACTTACACTCCGGAACTTGCCAAAGGAATTGGATACTGGACAGGCCTCTGTTTTTATAAGATTCTTTTTTTAAATCCTCATGAACTTGATCCGTGGCTAATTGTGGATCAGCGAGTTTACTACCTTGAGTATTGTGTTCTGAACATCAGAGCTGTTTGTGTCCCCTGGTTGTATTCTGGAGATTGCATCTCCCCATAAAGCTGGCTGCAACGTTCCCTCCGATGTGTGAAACAATCCACTCCCGTTACGGGCTCTGAGACGGCCACTGTGTTAAATGTGCCTGCCCGTCAGTATAGCCTGTCAGATTAAGAACAAATATTCCCAGACTTGGCTGTTGAGCCTAGGCTAATCCCGTATCTTGGGAATTTTTGAAGACAATTGGGGAAGCTTTGAAAAGCTGCTCAGTGTCTACTCCCGACAGGGATATTCCCAGTTCTGATAACCCTCTGAGCGAAAGATTTCCTCTAACTCCCAGCCTGTTTATCAACTGATTAGTCCTCCATCCGCGCACTATTATAACTGATGGACCAACCCGTAGAAATTGTTTATTTTTTTTAACGCCACCCCCTCGCCCGCCTCAAAATGCTTTGAAACATCCCAAATAGCGTGTCCAATCCCGCATCCGAGTACAGCTGCCATGCTCAGAGTGAGATTCTAATTATGTTGCATGAACAGAGAGAGAAGAACATTGATCTTTCAACAAGGAAGCACCCTGCTGCGAGAGCGCCCAGCAGCAGCTTCATTAAACTACCTGCTGTAGTCCAGTTCAGCACCAGTCACCTTACAACCAAGGCAAGTGCTGCGGTTGATTAAACCCCTTGATCTATAGAATGATATATAGTGGGTTCTGTTACACAGTTGCTGCTGGTCCCTTGTATGTTTGGACAGAATACTAAAGAACACCAGACCGCGTGATACGACAAATTGGCACCTTAGCGCGGGTTTCATTCCGAATCGGAGCCTGCCTCTCTCTGGCGCACTCCCCTTTCCTCGCCTAGTATCATAGAATTTTAGTGCAGAAGAAGGCATTTCGGTCCATTGAGTATGCATCGGCTTGGAAAGAGCATCCTATCCGAACTTTTTGGAAACTCGGAGCAATTTAGCATAGCCAATCCACCTAACCTGCACATCTTTGGACTGTGGGGAGGAAACCGGAGCACCCGGAGGAAACTCACGCAGACACGGGGCGAACGTGCAGACTCCGCACAGACAGTGACCCAGCTGGGAATCGAACCTGGGACCCCGAAGCTATGAAACAACGGTGCTAACCACTGTGCTGCCGTGCTGCGTCACGGTAGTAGTTTAACGCTCGTTGCTATTCGGGTTCTGATGCATTTTTTCAAAGCAGATTATGCAGAAACGCACGTGTTGCCCCGTTATATGGATGATGTGTCACTGACCAGCCATTTCCGCTCCCCCGTGTGATTTACACAGCTATGGCTGTCCAGAGCAATCATGTGGTGATCGGAAGTGTGGTGCGGTTTAGGTATCAACAGAAGTACCTAATATTTAAAATAGCAATCCGCCACATGATAGCGCAGAATAAAGCAGAAACAATTGGAAACAGTCGGGGAGCAAATACGTAAGCTAAGTCGTCAAAATAAAGGGTATTCTGGCACGGCTGTTACAGCTTTACTGGGATGCAGCACAACAGTAGGTTAATATGTGGGTCTGCCTGCACATAACCAGTGGAGTGTGTGTGTGTACATCATGCAGGGTGATTTGGTTGCTACTAAATGAGTTCTACTTTGCTCCTTGATTTTTCTAGGTCTTCAGGAACAGGAAGTGGAGACAAATCTCAAGTGACGAGATCGTCCCTGGTGACATAGTTTCAATAGGTAAGTATTTATTTATGTCATTAAAGGAGGTGGCAGGTCTAAGGGTCTTATGGGTATGGTGGTTGGGGGGAGGGGGCGTGGAATGACTACTCTTTTAACACATTCTAAAGGGAAACCCATGTTTAAAATATTCCCACTTCTCCGCATTATTTCTGGTGTGACACAGACAGTGTGTTTTGGGCGCGTCCCTCCCAGTCAGTGATGTAGATTGTGGGGATTGACTTTGAGGACCAGTGGATTGGGCTGTTCACAAGTGTCCCCTCCCAAAACTATTGAACATGTGATTGAACAATCATGTGCAGTATCTATTGAATTCCGACTAGCCATCTGATTGAAGAACTTCCCCCTCCCATATCTGGCTCCTTATCATAGAATTTACAGTATAGAAGGAGGCCATTCGGCCCATCGAGTCTGCACCGGCTCTTGGAAAGAGCACCCTACCCAGGCCCTCATCTCCACCCTATCCCCATAACCCAGTAACCCCACCCAACACTAAGGGCAATTTTGGACACTCAGGGCAATTTAGCATGGCCAATCCACCTAACCTGCACATCTTTGGACTGTGGGAGGAAACCGGAGCACCTGGAGGAAACCCACGCACACATGGGGAGAACGTGCAAACTCCGCACAGACAGTGACCCAAGCCGGGAATCGAACCTGGGACCCTGGAGCTGTGAAGCATTTGTGCTAACCACTATGCTACCGTGCTGCCACTCGTCAGTTATAGTTCATTAACTGATGGAAAAGTGTGCTGGATCTTTGCCAGTTGTAGCATGAGCAATTAGCTTAATGTTACAGGGCAGCAATACATGGCTTAGCCAACGGTAACTTGCATTAGCTTAGAAAAGTCATCCCATAGTGCTTCTAAGAGTGGAAACTCAATGCCAAGCTAAAAACGATATTAGAAAAGATGGCCAAATGCTTTGCCAAAGAGGGCCTTAAATGAGGAGTGGCAAGACAGAGAGGCTTATCGAGACAATTGGAGAGGACTGGACCTAAACGGTTGAAGACATGTCCACCAATGTCCATGACAACCTAAACCAGATGTCTTTCTCTCTATTCCATTGCAAGTCGCAAGTTCTACATACACTTATACACAACAGGGGAGCTCTTGTCAGTGTCCTGGCTAGAAATCGTCCCTCAGCCAACAGTATCAGAATTCTGTTTGTGGGTCTTTTCATTGGCATCACAGGCTGTTCCAGCACTTACTGCCCATCCCCAAATTGCCCTTGTGGGGGCAGTTAAGAGACAACCACATTGCTGTGGGTCTGGGGTCACATGTAGGCCAGACCAGGTAAGGTCAGCAGATTTCCTTCCCTAAAGGACATTAATGAACCAGATGGGTTTTTACGACAATCAGCAATCATGGTCAACTTTAGAATTTTAATTTTTATTGCATTCAAATTTCACCATCTGCCATGGGGGGATTTGAACCTGGGTCCCCAGGGCATTATTCTGGGTTTCTAATTAACTAGTCCTGTGACAATACCACTACGGCACTGTCTCCCCTGTGCTATGCATAATGGACTGCCAAGTTTCCTACATTCTGACTACATGGAGTTTTATGTCCTGAGTTGTGAAAGGCATTGTATAAACGCAAGTTTGTTTTTTCTCGTGTTGAGTACCGCGTGCCTTCATGTTCCTCCTGTGTTCCTTTGTTTCTGCCTAGGCCGGTCACCTCACGAGAATCTCGTTCCCTGTGATGTCCTGCTGCTCAGAGGGCGCTGCATTGTAGATGAAGCTATGCTGACTGGGGAGTCTGTCCCACAGATGAAGGTATGGCATAGTCACAGTGTTAGGAAGAATAATTGTTTGGGAACAATATCTTGTCTGGACACCAAAAAAAGTCATTTAGACTTCCTGATATAAGCAGGAATTAATACTTTCAAATTACAAATTTTATATATTTAATCTCTTGCTAGTACGTAGTTTCATTTCTGTGTATTTGGGTTAGTTTTTTATAACCAAGCCATGTTTAATTTGTAAAGTAGCTGTCTACTGTACTACTTTATTCTGTTTGAACCAAAGCTGAACTTCAAAACCAAAATCCGCTCCGTCACCTCCTTAGAACACGGAGAGCTACTTTGTCAAATGTCCTGCCTAAACTCCTCACCCACCTTTATTGTCTGTATTGTTAAGGATAGCATTAAACTAAAAGAAAAACATACAATGTGGCAAAGATTAGTGGTAAGCCAGAGGATTGGGAATTTTTAAAAAACCAACAAAAGATGACCACGTAAATAATGAGGGGAGAAGATAAACTGAGGGTGAACTGTCATGTAATGTAAAAACACAGTAAGAGCTTCTTTAAATATGTATAAAGGAAGAGGGAGGCCAAAGTGAACATAGACCCCTTAGCGAATGAGACTGGGGAAATAATAATGGGGAAACCAGGAAACGACAAAGGAGTTAAACAAATACTTTGCATCGTCACAGTTGAAGACTCCAATATTCCAAAAAATAGTAAATAATCAAGGAACAAAAGGAGGGGAGAAAAGAAGTACAATAACTATCATTGGAGAAAAAGTACTCAGGGAAACTGGATATTAAAGGAAGTAGCTACAGAGATGGTGGATGCACTGATAGTAATCTTCCAAGAATCTTTAAATTCTGGAAAAGTCCCAGAGGATTGGAAAGCTTCCACTGTAACGTCTTCAAAAAAAATGAGGGAGACAAAAAAAACAAGTAGCTAGAGGCCAGTTAGCATTATGTCTGTCATTAGGAAATTGTCAGGGTCCATTATAAAGGATGTAATAGCAGAGCATTTAGAAATACACAATATAATCAAGCAGTCAGCATGGCTTCATGAACGGGAGATTGTGCTTGACAAACATATTAGAATTCTGGCAGGTGGTAACAAGCAGGATAGATAAAGGGGAACCAGTAGTTGTAATATACTTGGATTAGTCAGGATCAGCTAACTGATAGAAAACAGGGTTGAGATATGAGGGGCATTTTCAGGATGGCAACCTGTAGCTCGTGGAGTGTCTCGGGGATCAGTGCTGGGGCCACAATATGTATTAATGATTTGAACAAGGGAAGTGAATGTACTATTGCCAAATTTTCAGATGACACAAAAATAGGTGGGATGGTGTTGAGTATGATACAAAGTTTATAGAGGGATCTAGACCGGTTACGGCAAAACCTTGGCTGATGGAATATAATGTAGGAATATGTAAAGTTTATAGAGGGATCTAGACAGGTTAAGGCAAAACCTTGGCAGATGGAATATGTGAAGTTATGTGCTTTGGTAGGAAGAATAAATGATCTGAATATTTTTTAAATAGAGAAAGTTGCAGCTCAGAGGGCTCATGCACTAATCGCAAGTTAGTTGCAAGTTCAGCAGGTCATAGAGAAGGCAAATTAAATGTTGGCCTTTATTTCAAAGGGAACGGAGTATAAAAATAGGGAAGTTTTGCTAAAACTATACAAGGCACTAGTTAGACCACATCTGGAATACTGTGAACAGGTTTGGGCTCCTTATCTAAGGAAAGATGGACTGGCGTTGGAGGCAGTCTGGAGAAGATTAGTGACGTTGATCCTTAGTATGGAGGAATTTTCTTGCGTGGCGGGGTGAGTAGATTGGGCCTGTACTCATTGGACTTTAGAAGAATGCGAGACGACTTTATTAAGATATATAGGATTGACAGGGTAGATGCTCAGAGGTTGTTTTCCCTTGTGAGAGAGTCTCTGACCAGGGAGTGTGATCTCAGTAAGGGGTACGCCCATTTCAGCAGAGATGAGGAGGAATTTCTTCTGAGGGTAGTGAATCTGTGGAATTCTTTATTGTAGAGGCCGGGTCGTTAAGTATGTTCAAGGCTGAGACGGACAGATTTTTAATCGGTGAGGGAATCGAGGGTTATGGGGATAAGGCAGGAAAATGGATTTGAGGATTATATCAGATTAATCATGATCTCATTGAATGGCCGAGCAGACACGATGGGCCGAATGGCCTTTTAATAGGTGTTCGCCCCCCCCTCTCCCCCCTCCTTTTCCATTTTGGGAAGTCCAGGCTATTGGCAAACTAATATTTTCACTGTGATGCTTGCAGGAGCCAGTAGAAGACCTTGACCCGAAGCACACACTAGACCTGCAGGCAGATTCAAAGCTGAATGTAATATTTGGAGGAACCAAAGTTGTTCAACATACTCCGCCTCAAAAAACCAGTGCGGGTCTCAAACGTAAGTAGAGAAAGGACATTGTACGGCCGTGGCGGTAGCGTTGTGCGGCCGAGGCGGTCGCGTTGTATGGTCGTGGCGGTAGCGTACGGCCGAGGCGGTAGCGTTGTACGGCCGAGGCGGTAGCGTTGTACGGCCGAGGCGGTAGCGTTGTACGACCGAGGCGGTAGCGTTGTACGGCCGAGGCGGTAGCGTTGTACGGCCGAGGCGGTAGCGTTGTACGGCCGAGGCGGTCGCGTTGTATGGTCGTGGCGGTAGCGTACGGCCGAGGCGGTAGCGTTGTACGGCCGAGGCGGTAGCGTTGTACGGCCGAGGCGGTAGCGTTGTACGGCCGAGGCGGTAGCGTTGTACGGCCGAGGCGGTAGCGTTGTACGGCCGTGGCGGTAGCGTTGTACGGCCGAGGCGGTAGCGTTGTGCGGCCGAGGCGGTAGCGTTGTACGGCCGAGGCGGTAGCGTTGTACGGCCGAGGCGGTAGCGTTGTGCGGCCGTGGCGGTAGCGTTGTACGGCCGAGGCGGTAGCGTTGTCGGGCCAAAACTGTCAGTAATTTTATTATGCTCTTGCCTCGGGTAGAATTAATGGAAATTTTGAGCTTGTAATAATCCCAAACAAGTGATTTAGGGTGCCTCAAAGCATCGCTAGAATTGACGGGAAGCAGGGCAGCACGGTGGCGCAGTGGTTAGCACTGCGGCTGCACGGCGCCAAGGATCCGGGTTCGATCCCGGCCCCGAGTCTCTGTCAGGGATTCTCCCTGTGTCTGCGTGCGTCTCACCCCCATAACAGGGTAGCATGGTGGTTAGCATAAATGCTTCACAGCTCCAGGGTCCCAGGTTCGATTCCCGGCTGGGTCACTGTCTGTGCGGAGTCTGCACGTCCTCCCCCTGTGTGCGTGGGTTTCCTCCGGGTGCTCCGGTTTCCTCCCACAGTCCAAAGATGTGCGGGTTAGGTGGATTGGTCATGCTAAATTGCCCGTAGTGTCCTAATAAAAGTAAGGTTAAGGGGGGGTTGTTGGGTTACGGGTATAGGGTGGATACGTGGGTTTGAGTAGGGTGATCATGGCTCGGCACAACATTGAGGGCCGAAGGGCCTGTTCTGTGCTGTACTGTTCTATTCTATAACCCACAGATGTGCAGGGTCGATGGATTGGCCACACTAAATTGCCCCTCGATTGGAAAAGAATAATTAAGTAATCTAAATTAATTTAAAAGCTGAAACTAAAGCCAACAGTACAGCCCTTTACAATGCATTTATGACGTTTCTTGCTTCTGGGAAGCTCTCTTTCTCCCCCCCCCCCCCCCCCCCCCCCCCCCCCCCCCCCCCCTCCTGCCCAGACTTTTTTTAGTTTGTCCTGACTCTTTTTTTAGCTTTCCATTAGAGTAATGCTGGCAGGAAGGTTTAACTGTATACAGTTGGTGAAAATGTTTCAGTTAAGAGGAGAGTTTAATCTCTGCCTGCCCATTGATATAACAGAGGGATGCAGCTTAATCTGCTGGTGTCTTTCAATGGGAAACTGACCCAGAACTCTAGCAGAGTAATCTGGAAGGAGAGCCAGGTGATGGGGTGGCGCTGAACACGTTCGCAATGTTGCAGTTCTCTCAATTTAGCCAGTTAATTCCGAATTGTTGCACATAAAAATGCTTGTACCTATGTATTCCAAATCTGATGCAGTTTCTGCAATTGGGTAACTTAGAAATCAATTGTTACCTGAAGAACTTCAATATTGTGTGTTGCACTTTGTGTGATAATTTATTTTTTATGTTTATCTTTATAACTTTCTATTTTAACTGCCTTGTGCTTATTGAACTAAAAATGCCATCCCCGCCACTAATATTGCTGCAATTCTAATTAATTTCCCCAGCTGTGGATAACGGTTGTGTTGCCTATGTCCTCAGAACTGGTTTCAACACTTCTCAGGTGAGTAGACCACTGCGTACTGTGAGACGTGAAAACTGGTTACCAGGATAAGGGGTGAACATTATGGCTGAGAGTTGTAATTGACCAAATGTGCCAGACACACCGCCAGTCTTGGTGGGTGAAATCGCACCCAGGTTTCAGAGCAGACTCATCAATATATGCCCTAGCTCAAAATCTCCCGTGAGTTAGCAATGTAATTGAAAGTATGTCCAGACTGATGGGATCGTCAGGGTACTATAAAAGGGATGGGGAAAATTATCGCCTTTCAAGTGAGGCTCAAGACTATAAAGATTTCTGTTTCAAAATTGATGTTAGAACATAAGAACTAGGAGCAGGAGTAGGCCATCTGGCCCCTCGAGCCTGCTCCGCCATTCAATGAGATCATGGCTGATCTTTTGTGGACTCAGCTCCACTTTCCGGCTCGAACACCATAACCCTTAATCCCTTTTTTCTTTAAAAAAACGATCTACCTTTATCTTAAAAACATTTAATGAAAGAGCCTCAACTGCTTCACTGGGCAAGGAATTCCATAGATTCACAACCCTTTGGATGAAGACGTTCCTCCTAAACTCAGTCCTAAATCTACTTCCCCTTATTTTGAGGCTATGTCCCCTAGTTCTGCTGTCACCCGCCAGTGGAAACAACCTGCCTGCATCTATACTATCTGTTCCCTTCATAATTTTATATGTTTCTATAAGATCCCCCCCTCATCCTTCTAAATTCCAATGAGTACAGTCCCAGTCTACTCAACCTCTCCTCATAATCCAACCCCTTCAGCTCTGGGATTAACCTAGTGAATCTCCTCTGCACAGCCCCCAGCGCCAGTACGTCCTTTCTCGGGTAAGGAGACCAAAACTGAACACAATACTCCAGGTGTGGCCTCACTAACACCTTATACAATTGCAACATAACCTCCCTAGTCTTAAACTCCATCCCTCTAGCAATGAAGGACAAAATTCCATTTGCCGCCTTAATCACCTGTTGCATCTGTAAACCAACGTTTTGCGACTCATGCACTAGCACACCCAGGTCTCTGCACAGCAGCATGTTTTAATATTTAATTCATTTAAATAATAATCCCTTTTGCTGTTATTCCTACTGAAATGGATAACCTCACATTTGTCAACATTGTATTCCATCTGCCAGACCCTAACCCATTCACTTAACCTATTCAAATCCCTCTGCAGACTTCCAGTATCCTCTGCACTTTTTGCCTACCACTGACGTTTGCAGCAGGGCAGACCAGACCAATGGCTCCCATGGGCTGCTGGTCAATTGCTTAACATTAGATTACTAAGACACAGGCACCCGAGAATCTAAGTACATTTTAAGAAGCCATCCCGATTGAGCGCAACTGGCAGAAACTTCTTTCTGCCATTTTGTGGGTGGGGACTAACTTGGGCAAGGGAGCTATTAGACTCGTGCAAAAGAGGCAGCATGGTGGCACAGTGCTGCCTCACGTCTCCAGGGATCCAGGTTCAATTCTGATCTTGGGTCACTGTCTGTGCGGAGTCTGCACTTTCTCCCCGTATCTGCGTGGGTTTCCTCCGGGTGCTCCAGTTTCCTCCTCGTCCAAAGATGTGCAGGTTAGGTGGATTGGCCGTGAACAATTGCTCCTTTGTGTCCAAAAGGTTAGGTGGGGGTGACTGGGTTAAGGGGATAGGGTGGAGGTCTGAGCCTAGGTAGGGTACCCTTTCAGAGGGTTGGCGCAGACTCGATGGACCCAATGGTCTCTTTCTGCACTGTCGTGATTCTGCGTTTTTAAAAGATCGCATGCTTGAGGGTTAAGTTGCTGTGGGTAAAACTCGTTTGCACACAAAATTCCAAGATCGTTTGTCCTATTTGATTTGCCGGGACTGTTTCCTGGAAGGCAGATCCAGGCTTCAATTCCTTCAACGATAAAGC